>NC_092260.1:27944698-27952198 GCF_036320965.1 Panulirus ornatus | reverse complement strand
CCGTCAGGGTCTGGAGGGAACGAGGCTGGCATGCAGCAGGTGCCGACGCTCCTCTGTGATGCTCCTCAGTCATACTGTATTTTCAAGTTCCAGTAAACACATCGAGGTTGTATTTCAAGTTCCAGTAAACACATCGAGGTTGTATTTCAAGTTCCAGTAAACACATCAAGGTTGTATTTCAAGTTCCAGTAAACACATCGAGGTTGTATTTCAAGTTCCAGTAAACACATCGAGGTTGTATTTCAAGTTCCAGTAAACACATCGAGGTTGTATTTCAAGTTCCAGTAAACACATCAAGGTTGTATTTCAAGTTCCAGTAAACACATCGAGGTTGTATTTCAAGTTCCAGTAAACACATCGAGGTTGTATTTCAAGTTCCAGTAAACACATCGAGGTTGTATTTCAAGTTCCAGTAAACACATTAAGGTTGTATTTCAAGTTCCAGTAAACACATCGAGGTTGTATTTCAGTGTCTGTAAACATATCAACATTGTATCAGGTTTTTTTGGTAAACAACTCGAGGTTGTATTTCAGTGTCCTCATACGCATCAATAATGGATTTGATTTTTTGTAAAAACATGTATACTCGCTTTGTTTACCGTGACTAATTATGTGACATTCCTTGTTAGGTACGTGGTGTGTAAATGATGTAAATGGGGGCGTTAGTTGACCGTCTGGGTGGGTATGAGTGGGATAGGGGAAGTCTCTATCTGTGATGACCTCTGTGGGTCTATATCTAGACCCGGGAGGGGCTACTAATAACCTGCAAGGGAAAGGGGGTCAGTATGTCACACACAGGCGCTTGGTGTCTTCATCCTTGGCTATCATGACGACTGGTCATGGTACTATCTGCTCAAATGCTGTATGTTGACCTACATTGTTATATTTCGTGGGACTCGACGACCTTCGTTATTCAGTATGGTTGCGAAAATGACCTCCTCAGTATAGTCCTTAGATAACGTATAAGGCACTTGAGGACAAACTTCAAGATGCCACTCAGACTTCCTCCTTAACGTAAGAGGTTTCAAAGACTTCTCTCTCCTCCTCGACTTCAGACGTACAGTAGACTTCTTCCTAGACGTAAAATTTACGTTCACAAAACAGCCTCTCTCCGCACACCTCCCTCACTCCGACCCACTGGGACACTAGAAATAATCAGACACAAGTTAGGAACAGAAAAGAAAATTTGCTGGTAGTGTTAAGGTCTGCAAGAATAAGTTAAAGTTGACCATGATAGGTTAAGGTCGGCTTGCTTGAATTAGGCTGGGCTACGTAGAGTTTGCCTTAGGTTACGCTTAGCTGGGTTGGCCTTGATTTTTTTTTACTTCAGGATATGATTGTGTTAAGTTCGGGTAGACTTGTTATGGCTTGGTAAAGTTTTCTAAATAGTTATGAACATTTAAGAAAAAGGAATTTTTCCACAAAACCCTCGACCTCCCTCAGTTGATCTGGACCTCACGTTACCACTCGCAAAATCCTAATCTGACGTTTAACGTCTGTAATAAAGACGATCTAAGAAGTGTTGTTGAGCTTTGTCAAGTTTTGCGTCCATTTCCCCCCAGTACATAAGTTCTAGTTTATTGATTACAGGTCAAAGGATGGAAGGCTTTTTAGGTACCGGGGCAGAAATGAAGAATGTCCTGGGTACCGGGGAGGGATGGTGAGCCGTCTCGGTACCGGGGCGAAGATTGGAAGCCTTATGGGTACCGGATCAGATTCTCTTAGGAATGGGAGCCTCTTGGGTAACGGGGTATGTATGAGGTGCCTCCTGGATACTGGGAATAGGATGGGGGTCCTCCTGGGTACCGGAGCAAGTATGGAAAGCCTTCTAGATACCGGGAAGGGGATGAGGAGCCTACTGGTTACTGGGGAGGGGAAGGGGGATCGCCTGGAAACTAGGACAGGGATGGGAAGCCTCCTAGGTACTGGGACAGGGATGGGGGCCATCGTGTTTGTTGACAGCTCTGCGACTGGTATTAATCCGAGCAGACAGGTGTCTTGTTTACCCACACAGGTACAACATCTGTACAGGCAGGTGCCACTCTCACAGAGACAGGTAACTCGTTCACACAGACAGGTGACGCACCCGGACAGACAGGCGTCGCGTGCCCACAGAGGGCTGCCACATCCACACAGACAGGTACCTTGTCAGCTCTCACTGGCGAAGGAAAGTAAATGGAACTAGATGTGTCGAGAATATGAAGGGGACGGGATGGGAGGAGGATATGACTGAACTTAAATGATGTATTCAACGATGAAAGAATGTTCAGAAAATCTGGCAGTGTTCTGAAATTCATATTTCAAAGCAAAACCTTTGCAGTAAAACTTCCGAGTTTCATGTGAATTTCGTTATTATCTTTTCGTTCCATCATCCATTCGTACTCGATGACGGAGGGAACG
This sequence comes from Panulirus ornatus, assembly GCF_036320965.1. Lineage (NCBI taxonomy): Eukaryota > Metazoa > Arthropoda > Malacostraca > Decapoda > Palinuridae > Panulirus > Panulirus ornatus. The sequence goes on along the minus strand of NC_092260.1, from coordinate 27,949,798 downwards.
GCCTCAGCAGCCATACATGACATCGAGCCTGATTCAATCATAGCAGGTCTCGAACGGAGGCTCTGGCTTCATGAGAGATTGCTGCTGTGTGTCTTGTGTTGAGCCTCATGACAGAGTGATGCTTTGTATCGTGTGTTGGACGTGTATGGTTGGGACTCTCGCTTCATGACACAGTGTGATATGCTCTGTCTTCTGTTGGACGCATGTGGTTGAAGCTCTTTCCTCATGAGCATCTATCACTCGACAAAACTTAGTTCGAGCAGCCTACGTTAATGGAATGTGGCCTTATTTCACATATAGTCCGCAGGCCTAAATATCTTCAGTTTCTGATCCCAGCTCTCCAGTACGGGAGGTGCTCCTGAAGGCTACATGACACTGAGAGTGGAACCCTAGGTGTTCCTCCCTCAGATGTGGATGCTTGTGGACTTCCGATCCGGATGAGGCGACCTGTAATGACCTCTGAGTGAGGAAGGTAGGTCAAGGCTCAGGGCAGCTGCTAGCAAATGAGGTCATGTGCAAAATGCTGTCCGCTCATGAACAGTCATAATAGATAGATTAAGTGAAGGAAGTGGATGAATGATATATGAAGTGAGGGCGGGAGAGAAGGCAGTGGTCTGAGAGCCATGTCTTCGTACAGCCCCTCACCATGGCCAGTGGTGTCACTTTACTCATATGATGGCGAATAGAGGACACGCATAGAAAAAATATTGTATTCTTTCCTTTTCCCAGGAAAAAAAAGAGAGACAGAGGGAAGTGAAGATACTGTGGAAATCGAAACACAATCTCGTTGACCGTGTCTGGAAACAGTCCTCTCTGCTTCGCTGAACACCTGAGATAAGTCAGTGAAATCATTTCCCTTTTTTCCAGCCTCCCTCTCCCACGGCAACGGCGTAGGTCTTTGTGAAACCCTCCTGCGGGACGTGTAGACTATCATGTATATCTGTCTTCCAGAGGGCAGCTGAGCCAGGGTCACCCAGCCTCATCACGGATTCCCGTCAGGAAGTCAAAAGCTTGGGACCTTTTGCCCAAATTAAATTCTAGGTCAAGTTGTTCCGTACAAAAGGTGTGGTCTGTTCCCCGGAGGGTCGCGGTACCTGGCTCTTCCCCTAAGAACACAATTACTTGTGAGTTTCGTTTTACCTCCCAAATTCCATTAGTGCTGGGAATCCACTATTACTCCAAAGATCTCCATAATACTCCGCGGGATCTCTGACATTGCCAATAATTTAAAGAATGGTCTCCAAGAACTACAGTATTTATAGGATTTTACATATAAATCCCTTGTAATTATCGTAAGGCAACCCCTTCAGGTCACAATTGACCGTATTGATTTTAGGAAAGTTCCCCTTACAAATACCTCCAACAAATTAACTTAAAAGAACTACTTCGTAAACCACAGTCAATGCATAACGTGTTGTGTGTAATAATCTTCAAAATGTTTTGGCACTGTCATATTCTCCCAAACCTAAAACTGTGTAATATGTAAAATACTCATGTAAATAAGAAACACAATACGTGTAAAAAAGCGATATCTGATGTACACATTAGTGAGCGGAAAACATTTCCAACATTGTCGATCTTTAAACCAAGATGTGCAACACGGGAAACATTCAGAACAATTGATCGAATACATCGAATATTCATTTCGGCACCAAATATCGACTGAATCTATCCAGCCTAGAATACCTCTCAATAGATCTCCAGCAAAAAGTCTGTACCACAGAATATCTCCAGCACGCATCTCCACCAAAAAACATCTCCAACACAGTACATCCCCCGCACAAAAGATCAGCCACATCTCATTGTTCTCGAGGTTCCCCTTCCATCAAGATGGATGGGATGGGAGAGGAATGGGAGGGAAGGAGGAAGGTTTTGCGTAATTCAGTTTAGCGAGATGGAGTGAGGGATGATACGGGCCCATCTGTGGTATTAGATTATGATATGACAGGCAGTGGCACGGATGCTAGCCAGACATGACAGGCAGTGGCAGGGATCATAGCCAGACATGACAGGCAGTGGCACGGATGATAGCCAGACATGACAGGCAGTGGCACGGATGATAGCCAGACATGACAGGCAGTGGCAGGGATGATAGCCAGACATGACAGGCAGTGGCACAGGTAATACCTTAAATGTAGGTATAGTTGATAGGTAAAATAACAAGTTACATCCAACAGTAGACTACAGACGTACAGTATGGGAGACTTATACTGTTAGCTGTTGTAAGAGGCTGCTGAAACACACACACACACACACACACACACACACACACACACACACACACACACACACACACACACACACATACACACACACACACACACACACACACACACACACACACACACACACACACATACACACACACACACATTTTCATACAGTTGCTTCCCCCACCCCGCGTTCGCGACAGAGTGCCAGGAACAGACGAACAACGGCCTCATTTTCACACGTCCACCCTCCAGTTGTCATGTATAATGCACTGAACCCAGAGTCTGTCACCCACATCCAAACCCCACTGACCATTCCTTTGTTTCTCCTTAGCTACTTCATGTGCACTGGTTCAGCCCAGTGACAGCGCCGCCTGTGTATACACACAATGCTAACCAGTTCTTTGTGTCCCGTGCACGCCTCCCACTCTCCTGAATGTTTAGGCCCGGTACCCCAGAGCCTCGTTCAATCCACTTTATGATCTCATTTGAATAAAAAGGTTTCCGTAGGTTGGCCTGTGGAAGGATCATTGAAAAATGGAAATGCCGTATGAGCTCCTCGAAAGCCCCGTCATTTCGACAAACTCTCCTCTTAGGTACTTGTTAGTGGGTACAACCCCTTGCTCCCTTCACTTCTGACTCGTAGATCCTCTTCACCTGTCTCTCTTCACTCATTTTCCTTATGTCCCATGCATTTCAGCACACTCTAGTCAGCTGTCTCAGTCATAATGCACTTACTAGCTCATTTCTCCCTCATACCGTTATTATTTACACGACCAACCCACCTCACACTACATATTGTCCTCAGGTATTTAATTTCCAGCACGTTCACCTTCACCCATTCCTTCTGCACTGAAGACCCGAGACTCACATCCACACAACCCTCTCGGGGCTACTGTACCTTCAGACATATACATCTTTGCCCCCAGCAGAGACTGGCTTCTCTTACCACACAATCCTCAGCGCTCCCAGGACCCTCTGACTCACTTCACCTCCCGTGATGCCATCTGCCGCCTCGTCCACCCCAAGGTGCCTGAAAGCACTCCACACATTCCTCCAGGTCCTCCTCACTCACACAACCACACGAACCATCCTCTATCATCCTCCAGCTGCGCCTCATAACCTTATGTATTCTCACGTTGATTCACTCCCAACTTTTTCCTTTTACATTCACTGTCACCAGAGATATATATAGATAGTCAGATAGACAGACAAATAAATGGATAGATATAGAGGCTTTCCTACGTCAAATAACGTCAACCCGCAAACGGAATGCTACGTAAATGCTCTGGAAGCCATTATGTTCCACAGATTTCCTCGAGGTAAACATATAATAAGCAATTTCCCTCGTCGATGAAAGTTTTCCTTTAACCCGAATGACGCACCAGAAGTTATATTAAATGTCTGGCTGATTTTTGTGGGCAGCAGCTGGCTGTGTCGCCCGGGCCGTCCTGGAGACCTGGGCCTAGCATGTCCTGGTGACCTGGTCTCTGGGTGTCCTGGTGACCTGGCCCCAAGGTTCTCCCAAGTGACTTGGCCCCGACACTACTCTGGTGGTGTCCTGGGCCCAGAGCATCTTGGTGACTTTCGTGAAGACCATCCTGGTGAAGTGACTTCAAAATGTCCTGGTGACCTCGCCTCAACACCGTCCTGGTGACCTCGCCTCAACACCGTCCTGGTGACCTCGCCTCAACACCGTCCTGGTGACCTCGCCTCAACACCGTCCAGGTGACCTCGCCTCATCACCATCATGGTGACCTCGCTTCAACACCATCCTAGTGACCTCGCCTCAACACCGTCCTGGTGACCTCGCCTGCCTGCCGCGGGCATAATTCACCGCAGTATAATACTGAACTAAATTGCCAGCAATATTAGGAAGGCTTGGCAATGCTTTATGCTGCAATATTATTTAAATTTAGGCGGCTTTCACGTGGGAATGTTAGCCATCCCTCCTCCTCTGCTTACTCCCATACTCCTTGCGGTGTGGGTTCTCCATTCCAGCACCCCCCACACTCCCTGTGGTGGGGGATGTCCTCCCCAGCTCCCCTCCCACACCACATTCCCATTGGTGGAGGTTGTCCCCTCCAGCACCACCACACTCCTTACGGTGGAGGCTATTCTCTCCAACACCCGCCACATTCTCTGTGGTGGGGACCGTCACCTCCAGCGTCCCCACATTCTCTGTGGTGGGGACTTTCCCCTATAGCACCCTCACACTCCCAGTGGTGGGGACTCTTCCCTCCAACACATTACAGGGAGGTCAGAAATTTATTCATACATCAGACAGTCAACTCACTGCTAATTAGAGAAAAATCGTGGGCCACGTTATTAGATTATTTTTATAGGTGAGATAAATTTTTTCGTCAAATTTCCAGCTATATATTTATATATTGTCCCCGACATACCCACTATCGTGACGTTAGCAGAGCCCGCACGGAGCTCGTACATTTCTGCCTCTTTCACATATGTTCTCATATCTCTCACATGTGTTCTCATATCTCTCACATCTGTTCTGATGTCTCTTACATTTGTTCTCATATCTCACATATATTCTCATGTCTCTCACGTGTGTTCTCATAGGTCTCACATTCCTCTTCTGATTGCCCCTATCACGTCACCCCTTCTTCCGGCCAACCTTCACACTCTTCCCTCGCACATCACATTACGTGAGGAGGGAGGTTGTCTGTCGTGTAATAAACATCCTCTCACATCACTCAGGCTTGTATTATGCCTCTATTCCTCGTGTTGCTCTACCTAAAGACCGGTAGCTGATAAAGTTGATAGCTAGGTAGGTCGGTGGCTGAGGATGTCTGTGGCTAGGAAGATCAGTAGCCAGGAAAGACTTAAGCCAGGAAGTCCGGTCGCTAAGGATGTCTGTAGCTTGGAAGGT
>NC_092260.1:27864698-27939698 GCF_036320965.1 Panulirus ornatus | reverse complement strand
AAGGTCACAAATATCTTTCGTGGGTCAGACTGGGTCAAAGATCATATATTACGGTAATCAACACTTTTGTTTCAGACACTCTGACGAGTGGACACCATACCAGCCCCCGTCTTCTGCTCCAAATGGCCTCCTTTACTCTTCATCTTTCTCCATTCTAGATTGCCATTCACATCTTCCCCTTCTCCCTAATCGTCCTGGGCTAACCCGCCGGGATCTCCCCATCGTCCTAAACTGCCTCTCTGCCCGTTTTCTTTCCTTGAATCAAGACTTACTTAACCCTGTCCAAACTAGGAAGAATCTGGCTATACCTTCCTCTCTCTCTCTCTCTCCCGGCCTTAAACTGTTCCGCTCTTTGCCTCTTTCTCTCTTCCTCAGGTTGTCAGTGTCCCCACCTACTACCACTGGTCTCTCCCTTGCTTTCAGTTGCTTCCCACTTTCTGTCTGTTTTTGTCTCTTACGCTCCAAATTGTCTCTTACTCTCATCGTCTCGCTTATCTCTCCTTGGTATAAACTGACTCTAACGTTATCACCCTACTTCGTGGGAAACTGTTTCTAATACTGCTTCCTCTCTCCTTCCTTTTATCAACTGCTTCACTTTTCCCTTCTTTTATTCCCAGCCTTAAACTGACCACTTGCTCCTCCCTACCTTAAAGCGCCCTCCAGTTCCCCTGTACGTTAAACTGCCCTTTAAACTCTCCTTTCCCTAAACTGCCTTTCACTCCCTCCCCCTCCCTAAACTGCCTTTCACTGTCCCCCTACCCTAAACTACCCTTTTTCCTCTCCCACCTGCTCTAAACCGTCTCGTCTCTGCCGGCACAGGAGGAGACGGACGCACCCTACTGCCGCGTCGGGTCGGCCTGTGCGTACTTGCAGGTGAACGCGTATGGCGTCAACAGCCTGCACTTCTGCCGCTGCCCACCAAGACTCGGCTCCTGTGGCTTACACTGGGACCCTCAGGACGGCCGCTCCATCACCATGGGCTCCCAGCAGTTCAAGGTCAGTCGGGGGTCAGAGGTTAACGCACCAGCACGCGTTGAATATCTGTAGCTTCCGAAGGTGATGTTTAGGTCAAGGAAATTGAGGTTAGAGGTTAACACCAAGAGCTGGTTAAATGGTAATAGTTTGCGAGATGATTAAGGTCAAGTCGGGTGAATGGTTGGTAACAGGACGAGGTGAAGGATGGTATTTCCAAGTGAACAGGTCAAATGTCAACATCAGCACAGGCTGGATGCACATGATGTGCAACATGTATAAACAACACAGCGTGAGAAGGTCAAAGGTCAGTAGCAACTACACTCTCTCTCTCTCTCTCTCTCTCTCTCTCTCTCTCTCTCTCTCTCTCTCTCTCTCTCTCTCTCGGCATTTGCTTTTCTCATCTTTCAACTCACTCTAACTATTTGGTTTACTTCTCTTTTCTCGCCGGTGTTCTACGCCTGGTACCCTCCCTACTGTCTATTCCTTCCATCATCTTTATAACCTCAATTTCCCTTCCTCCATCAGTACACTCGCTACCCGTCACAACGGCGCCCCCAGCAGGCAGTTCCACGGGACCAATATCCTTAGGAACGCTGGTGTCTTTGAGAGGCTTCCCCCATTGAGCGGTCGGCAGGCACTCCCGCCATTTACTTTAGCCATCGCTCACCACCTAATTCCTGGCCAGGCTGGAGGCATCATGAAGGGCTTCCCTCCCTCCTCGAACCTCCCTTGAAGTCGCTCCAGATTTATCCACAAAGTCGTGCAGGCCATTCTTGGGGTTCCTGGGTCCTCTGACTTTTCTAATTTCAGAGGCCGCTGGGTGTGTGCGTTCCAGGGCATGTGAGGGTGAATGTTGTTACGTGTTCCATGGCCAAGACAGGTGGGTGTATGCTGGTTCTGCAAGTCGGGGTGTATTTTGTTATGCGTTCCAGAACCTGTGCGTGGGTCTGGTATGTGTTTCAGGGCAGGTGGGTGTATGCTATTATGTGTTCTAGGGCCTGTGAGTGGGTGCTGGTGTACATAGGTTCCAGGACAGGTGGGTGTTTGCCGTTATGTGTTCCAGGATCTCTGAGTGAGAGCTGATATGTGTTCCAGGACTGGTGGATGGGTGTTCTGTGTTCCGGGGCCTGTGAGTGAGTGCTGGTATATATGTTCCGGGACTAGCGTGTGTGTGCTTCTATGTGTTCCAGGACTATTTCTTGGTTGAAGATCAGTGGTCGTATAGTGTGCGTTGGGTCGCTAATCCAGGCTCAGTTGTGATAGGCTGGTATAGGTTCCAGGATCACCCACGCTATGTAGGTATGTGTTCCAGGAGTACATATATTGCCAAGAAACGGAACTCCTGACTGACAGAGGATAAATAATATGTATATATGCTGCCCACTGAGAGAGCTGCAGGTGTTGGGTAAAATGTGTACATTGGAGAGTTCCAGCGTCGACAAACGTTACAGATAAAAGATAAGATGATTGCGAAAAGTCGCGAGTGGGACTTTTGTCTTTACATAAACAGAGATAATGGAGTGAGTTTATCATTAATACACGCACTTCCTGTGGGAGCAACGATATCCGAAGGAAAGACAGGGCAAAAGACTTTTTATCTCTGGATTTTCGAGAGCTTCAGAGCTGAGAAAAACAAAGTGAAGACATAGAATAGAGGGATAAGCGTAGGGATACGGGACTTGGGTCTAGGCTGGAGAAGAGGACGAGTGCTTGGATCACACAGCAGATATCTCACAAATGTGGAAGCAAGGTAATCTGCCTCTCGCGAAAAGCAAGGTAATCTGCCTCTCGCGAAAAGCAAGGCAATCTGCCTCTCGCGAAAGCAAGGTAATCTGCCTCTCTCTGGATGCTTTTGAGTCTCATATGTCATTGGCTCGTAAGAAGTGATGTCAAAGACTTGAAATACTACTTTGAAACTTATCATCTTTGGCGCTGTTGGTCAAGTCTTTGAGGAAGCTGCGTTTAGGCAATGTAAACACAGAGTCTTTTGTGTCTCGTGACGTGGTTCATGACTGAGGAGTTGTCGTCCCCAGTGTGTGAATTAGTATGTGTTGCATGAACAGTGACCATTGGTCACTATGTGTTGCAGGGCCAGCGAGCGTGGGCCGGAATGCTATGTGTTTTACCCAAATAGTTTTGCGTATCCACTCACCACGCGACATCACAGTCCAGCGCCACTTACCAAACTACGATATTGCACCACTCTAACCACATTACATTTCTACATTTTCACTACACCTTAATTTTTCAGCATCTACCACACCACACCAAAGTTCTCCAACAATCACCACATCACGACACAGTTCAAGCACCATTTTCTGTACCACAGTCCCAGCACCACTCACCTCGCCATAGTCTAGCGCCACTAACCACACCACAGCTAACCGTCCCTCTCAACCCACCTGGCGTCCGACCACCAACAGTTCTGTGGGTCGGCTCCTCCAGTGCATGTGTGTGGGCGGGACGAGGAAGCCTACACGGCCGCCTTCATCTTCAACAAGGCGACGTTCAGCGTGGCCGGGTATGTGCACCGCATCCACTGCTACTGCCCGCCACCCCTGGCCCACATCCGCTCCGACATCGTGGAGGAAGTGGTCGACGGAGAGCTGGTCATGGCCACAGTCCACTCCTGCTCAAGGGTCAGTCTCCCTCGCCTTACACCACTCAAAACAATGTGACATTTCTTTATCAAACGCATGACAGGTTAGGTGTCTCTCACTACCAGTAATGGGATTTGATGACGCTGTAGATATGGTCACTGCCATGATTCCTCTTGGACATGTACAGTGGATTGTTTCACGAATGTTTGTGAGGATATTTGTAAGTTCCTTGGTGTCAGTAGTGAGAGGCAGCTTTCTTAATGTAGTTATGAATGAAATATGTCTAAAATCAGTATGGTATCTTTACATTCTGCCAGTATCTTAGGTGTTTGCTATATATAACTAGGAAAACCATAAAACCTGTGATGTCCCACAGCTGCCGCCGTGCACGGAGGAAACGCCCTGCAAGGAGGTGAGCATCGGCAGCGGCACCGCCCTGGTCAATCCCAAGTGTCGCTGTCCAAGGGACTCCTCCTGCCCCACGCTCGACAGCCCCGTTACTCCTCATTCTAACTCCTACCCCAAGGGCTCCACTTACTCTGTGCACTGCCAACGTCAGTATTGAGGAACTACCACCACCACCCTTCCTCCTGCCACCATCCGCACTGAAGACCACGACCCCCTCTCCCTCCTGCCACCATCAACATTGAGGACCACGACCTCCCTCTCCATCCTGCCACCATCAGTACTGAGGACCACGACCCCCTCTCCCTCCCGTCACTATCCCCACTGAGACCTCGACCCCCTCTCCCTCCTGCCATCATCCGCACTGAGGACCACGACTTCCCTATCCCTCCTGCCACCATCAGTACTGAAGACACGACCTCCTCTCCCTCCTGCCACCGTCAGGAATGAAGACCCATCCGCCTCCTCCTCCTGCTCACACTGGATCCTTCTCTCCCTCCCTCGCAAACTCATTCCGTTGGCAGAATTTCCTGTCCACCTCACACATTGGACCAACATTGGACGTCGTCGACCAGACACAACGCTACTGAAGGTCATCCTGCGCTGTGGAGCCACTTACATCGGCACGAGACGACCATCCTGGCGCTCCTGAAGGTGGTGGACTCGTCCTCTCCACTGCACTCGTCACGCTACAGCCCTTACCAGACCCGTGACGCTATAGCCTTCCACCAGACCTGTAGCACTGTAGCTCCCCTACGGGATCCTTCATGCTGTAGTAGCACTCCACCAGACCCAGCATGCTGTAGTAACCCCCTCCCCCTCCTCTCCGACCCGTCGTGCTGTAGTAAACCTCCACCAGACCCATTACACTGTATCCTTACACTAAATCAGTCTTCCTCACAGCTTCTTCCTTACCCCAAAGCTCTGTAACACCTGCTTCAGGAGCAGCGACACAAAGGTCTGGATGGGGCCGCAGTTCGTCCACCTATTTACCCTCGTCGAACGGATCGTAGACCAATCCATTTGCCGTCATCCGTGAGGCCGACTGACCGACTGAACACCAGCAGTTTGGACAACTGGTGGACGGACAGTTCATTGTTTTGAGTCAAGACAGAACTGGGAAAGAAATCTTTCGTGCTAGACTCGATGACTGGCACTCGTATTACATGATCCTGTACCACCCAGCACTGTTACAACAATTTTCCGAAAGTTTGTACGATACTGCATCACAGTGTGCGACAGCCCCTGGTGATGTACGATAGTGTACAACATAGTACGGTATTGGAATGTATTCTATTTTCATATTGTTGAATCAGTTTCCAAATTGTATTTGTCGCTGGTGTAATAGATATTGGCAAATAAAGGCTAACAACGCTGACGTCATAACTGACCCTGATCACAAGGGCACATATATGTATACAATGTATGAGTAATTCAGCTTTAACGATGATTGTGAAGAATATTTTCGGGAATGTCCTTTCATCTAAGTTCTTGGCCCACGACGAGGAGCAAGACTGTAAAAAGCACACTAAATTCTTTTCTGTGTACGTGGAAGAAATGTGAACTGTTTACAAAAATTTAGTAGCTCTATAGGAGACTGCATTTACAGAGTAAACTGCGAGGAAGACAACACACACACACACACACACACACACACACACACACACACACACACACACGCAACATGAACCTTGTAAGCCATCACAGTGAGCCTCAGGTATTAACTCCTCAAGGTCTACGTTCTCTCCTCCTCCCTCGCTCCTCTTTGCCTTAAGGAGTTTCCACCTTTAGCTCCCTCTCCTACTCCCAAATTCCACCTTAAGCTCCTACCTTCGCACTGAATCCCAAAGCTTAGGCTCCCATGTGTCCCATGAGTCCCACCTTAGGCTCCCATCTACCCCCTGAATCCCACCTTAGACTCCCATCTACCCCCGATCCCTGTCCTAGGGTCCCACCTACCTCCTGATTCTCAACGTAGGATCCCACCTATTTCCTGGGTCCCATCTTAGGCATCATCTACCCCGAGTTCCCACCAAAGGCTCCCACTTACCCCTGAGTCCCACCTTAGGCTATAAGTCTCCCACTTTAGGCTCCCACCTACTCCTCTCAGTGCCTCACTTTAGGCTCCAACCATCCCCTGAGTCTCCCTCCCACTTAAGGCTCCCACCTACTTACCCTGAATCCCAACTTAGGCTCCCAGTTAGTTGAACTTGAATCCCCCACCAGAGGCTCCCACCTACTTCCCTGAGTCTCCCACTCTTAGGCTCCCACCTACACCCCCACCTGATTCACCCACTTTCACTCCTGGTTCGCCAGGATCTTCCATTATGATTATCTCTTATCAAGAGGCTGGTATTTCTCCCCCCATCCCCCTTCCTCCCTCTTAACTTCTTCAGGCGACTACCTTGCTGGTCAGCTGGTGAAGTCGTCGTCACCTCTGCATGGAGTGTTGAATGACCCAATCCTTACAAAGTCTGATCCTGGAACAAAGACTTGTGGAAAATTTGGAAGTTAGGTGGAACCATGGAAGACGTCTGAACTGTTGAGAAATTCTGGATTCTTGGTTCAACTCCAGAGCCTGGAATATTCTGGAGTATTGGAGAAATTTCTAGATCAAGAAAACCAAAAAAAATTGAAGAAACAGAGACTCTGTAAAACCTTAGTGAAAAGATATAGCAGAAATTCTGGATTATTAGATAAAACTGGAATCATTGTAAATTTCTGGAAAGTTTGAAAAAACACTTAGGATCATGGAATATCATGATTCCAGGCGCCACACCTTCACTCAAGAGAGGGTATATATATATATATATATATATATATATATATATATATATATATATATATCTTTTCAACTAGATCATGGGATAGAGAAACTTGTGTTGATGATGATGATAATAATAATGACGTACTGTAAGTCAAACCTAAAACATTGATTATAGAACAGTTGATTTATATCTGTTTAAATGAATAAAAGATAAATTGTAGCTTGTGTTTGGTTGTCCCTCCTCCTGGCACTCCTGGTTATTACTTTGACACGAATCAGCATATTTACTTACACACACACACACACACACACACACACACACACACGCGTAATGATTGGCAGTCAACCGACCAGGGAGGTACTGGTGCCTGAGTGAAGACAGGGTTAAGGAGAGTGGCACAGCGAACCTGCATTACAGTGGCTGCCAAGTTCCTCTTCCTGGTGTAGGGTTCTGTTTCTTCTTTCTGTCTCACATACACGTAGGTTGCTGGCATTCAGTCCACAAGGACATACATAACACTGATACAAAGAACTGTGTTATAGTGAGAGGTTAGAGGCCATACATATGTCCACCGTGGATGAGAGAAAAGTAAGGTGTGACGCTGACGGTTTTTTTCTTAAACCAGTTTGATGGTGTAAACAGAGAACAGTTCTTCCAAAGATACACAGAGAAAAAGAACAGACATTGACCATTATATGAATTTAAGGAAGAAACTTGTGAGTAGATATGGATAGAAAGTCCTTTTAACGGTATCAGATTAGTGGCTACATGGAACAACGAAAGAAATGAATAATGAAAGTCTGAACGCTGCTTGTAAACGATAGTTGAAAAAGAGGTTAGGTGATAGAGTGAGTTCGAGAGATAAGGGAGGCCTCATGAGCGGATCTCTCTCTCTCTCTCTCTCTCTCTCTCTCTCTCTCTCTCTCTCTCTCTCTCTCTCTCTCTCTCTCTCTCTCTCTCTCTCTCTCTCCCTGCACTGTACATGCAGGTAGAGACAGACAGATCATAACAAAGAGAGACAGAATAATGAGGAGATGGAAGGATGCGATGATGATGGTTCTCAGGTCTCGTGGATGCCTGATGATTCAGGAGGGTGAGAGACGACAAAAGAGGAAATCTTCACTTGGCCCCATCTTGCATTCTTCCCTTTGGATTGCGGTAATATAGGAGGGGGGGATGATGATGATTTCCAGCCTCCCGACCCCATATAACGTTTCAGAATTCCTGTAACTTGGGTGTAGCGGCTGGCTACGCTAGCGTTGTCAACAGGCAAATGATCGATTTCTTTGTAGGGAAAAGTTCTTTGGAGAAATTGTGCTCCTTTCCGTCCACTGAAAATGATGCAACCTCACTGAAGGTCACTTCGCATCCGAGGTGTTACCTGATGCAGGCGGAGTCCGGTAACACCTATGCACAGATATACAGAGATATCCTGTAAACGCTGGCGTTTTGGTGAATAGAATATTTGAACTTTTTTTTTGAGTGAAATAGTGAAATTACCGAACAGCTGGGCCTAGGTGTGGGTGGAGGACGAGTCTAGGTGAGGGTGGCGTGATGAGTCTAGGTGTGGGTGGAGGACGAGCCTAGGTGTGGGTGGAGGACGAGTCTAGGTGTGGGTGGAGGACGAGTCTAGGTGTGGGTGGAGGACGAGTCTAGGTGTGGGTGGAGGAAGAGTCTAGATGAGGGTGGAGGGATGAGTGTAGGTGAGGGTGGAAGGATGAGTCTAGGTGAAGGTGGAGTGTTGGGTCTAGGTGAGGGTGGAGGATGAGTCTAGGTGAGGGTGGAGGACGAGTCTAGGTGAGGGTGGGGGATGAGTGTAAGTGAAGATGGAGGATGAGTCTCTGTGAGGGTGGTGGATGAGTCTAGGTGAGGATGAAGTTGATTATTAAAATTGCCGATAATTATTTTTCAATAAATTGGAGATGCTATCTGGAGAGAAGATTATCCCCGCCAGCAGGAGTCCATAGATCCTGGAGTCGTACTGAGGACGAGAGAGGAGAGCGCTGGTCATCACGATTTCACGCCCTGCAAGTTGAGGAAGAGCAGGGAAAAGAGTGCGGTGTGCTAATGAGGCCAGTTAGCATCCGCCGGCCGGCACTAACTCCCTCGACAATACCGTAAATATTAAAGGAAAAGAAGACAGGAATTTTTATGGTAAAACCCATTAGTATAATGGTGTATTTTTATGGTGGCGTCGAGGATAATAGAGGTGGGGGAAACAATATTGGACGTCACATAAAAAGATGTTTTATTTTCCTATGTGGGAGGTGGTCAAGACGGGTTACTGGGCCATAAGTTGGCCATGATGTAATACCCGACCCTAAACTGGCCAGGGTGTGGTGCTGGACCACAGGCTGGCCAGGATGTGCTGCAGGATTGTGATGTGGCCAGGGTGTGGTGTTGGACCACAAGCTGGCCAGGATGTGCTGCGGGGTTGTGAGATGGCCACTGTGTGATACGGGGCCATAAGCTGGCCACTTCACACAATTCCTCCCCTTGCCGTCGTCTCCTTTCTCACTCTCCCCCTCACTTCTCTCTCTTCCCCTTGCCATCGGGACTAAGAAAGCTCGCCTCGAGATTCGGCTGATAAAAAGGGAGGCAGCAACAATCATGGGAACCCGTGCAGCGGTCGTATTGACCCTCATGCCTCAAACAGTGCCGGCCACTTCAGCTGAGAAAGCAATCTGCGATATAATCAAACAATGTTCTGGCTGACGTCAGGAGCACGTGGGAGAGAGAGAGAGAGAGAGAGAGAGAGAGAGAGAGAGAGAGAGAGAGAGAGAGAGAGAAGAGAGGTGGGGAGAGGGGGGCAAGGAATACGTAGGGAAGAAGGTACATAAAAGGAAAAAAAAGAGAAGGGGATGATATGGCCAAGATGGAATCCAAATATTCGTTCCACTCTCAGCCTTTCTTCTGACCCAGAACTTTACGGTCATGAGACCAGAGACTCTGCTCGTCTCCTCCTGGGACGGAGTGGATAGTACTGGATCCCACTTGCAGGACGTCACACCGCGAGGCCGTGTTACTGGAAGTACCGTCTCGTCAAAGGATTTCTTAGTCCAAAGGAGTTCACATGTCCCTGCTACTGGGGGTAGCGCAGCTTTGGCGGCAGTAGCCTTTTGAAAGGAAGACCTTGGAAATTATATATATATATATATATATACATATATTTGGCCTGGTCCCAAGTATCTCACCCGGCCCGTGACCACGACCTCTGACTTTTAGACTTAAAAAAAAAAAAATGACATGGCGCTGGTACATCTGCCTCAGGTAAACCCGAACCAGAGTGTAAATTAGTCATTATTCATGACTGAATATATGATACTAACAGGCGGGCAGGCGGGAGGGTCAGGATGAAAAATGAAAAAGGTCTGTTGTGGTGACTGTGACCTCCAGCACTGTGACCTGTGACGGTAGCTGTGACCTCCAGTACTGTGACTGTGACCTCCAGCACTGTGGCCTGTGACAGTGACTGCCACCTCCAGTGCTGTGACCTGTGGCGGTGACTATGACCTCCAGTACTGTGACCTGTGACATTCCCGACACCCGGCCAACTTGCCAACTTTTCCTGGCATGAACTGGAGCAAACAGCAGTGTCTCCTGTGTCCCGAGCGATGACCTTCCTGCAGAGGGTCGTGCAAGGACACCTCCGTCATGTGACGTAACACACCAGACCAGGACTACGCTCCTGGAAGTAACCCCAGTCACGGGAAACTGTTACCTCGAGAGACTGTGACACAGGGAGTCTACTGGGTCATTTCACGACACATGAGGAGTATTGGTGGCTTGTGATAAGGTCAGGATGACATGGATGCTAAGCATCAACATGTGGTGTTGGGAGGATGTGAGGCGGTGTGTGTGTGTGTGTGTGTGTGTGTGGGCACAGCCATGGTTCATTGCTAGGTGGGGAGACCACAGAGATAGAACACACGTCCCTCAAGATCTCTCCTATGAGGAGATAAGGGAGAGAGAGAGAGAGAGAGAGAGAGAGAGAGAGAGAGAGAGAGAGAGAGAGAGAGAGAGAGAGAGACACTCGCACAGGAGGAGTCATCGCTGATAATTTCTACCAAGGAAATTATATTTGTCCATAATGATTTTGTACGTGCATGCTCTCTCTCTCTCTCTCTCTCTCTCTCTCTCTCTCTCTCTCTCTCTCTCTCTCTCTCTCTCTCTCTCTCTCTCTCTCTCTCCCCAGGTGTAAGAGGGGCTCAGGTGTGGAACCATAGGCTTATAAGCTTCCCTGAAGTGGGTATACAAAGGCCATATTTCAGCCTTAATTAAGGTCGAGACCTCCTCTGCTGGCCCGTTATTGTAAACATGGCTCGACTCATCCAGGTACACATCTTATTTGGATTATGACCATGATAGGTTAATGAGAACATGAGATTCATATCGCTAATTCATTTATTGGAGATTAACTGAAATTTATCGTTCCGTTGATTGAAAAGTTTCCCTCAATGGAATATGACAGACGATAAACACAATTAATCCTCTTAAATCGCTTGAGATCCTAATATAACTATCTGGATTAGATAGAATCCCATTATGATAGTTTTGGTGATAACACCATGAATATCTTTGGATCTATATTACACCGCAATCCTGCATGGAAGTCCCCTCCTACATTCCCTGACATGGAAATTAATCTTTAAAATGACCCGTTTGTGATGTCAGTGTACACACAGGTGACGCTCGCTGACTTCCAACAAATTCAGTTCATTTCTATCCATCAACATCGAGTAGAATACTGTTCGTTCTCCACTCTTTCTTTTTTTTTCAGGTGTTCCAAACATATCAAAAGTATTTCGAATTACATACCACAGTGCAGGTTTGTGGGAACAAGTATTGTGTCGGATCTGATTCTTATTGTGTAGTATCGTACTCGTTGACAGGTTCTCTCCTGCGTAGCACATTTGGCAGAGCTTGAAAGAAACTTTGTAAACCAAAGAGGATCATCAGTTACTTATTTCCAAGAAGCATTTAAACCTCTGGTTATGCTCAGTTACCGAGGTGGATTACAGGCGCTTGCGATGAGGAGTGGTGTGTACTGGTGCGGTGGGTAATGGTGGGGTGCACTGGTGGGATGTACTGGTGGGGTGTATTGGTGAGGTGTATTGGATGGGAGTGGGGTGTACCGATGGTGCTTACTTAGTGATTTGTGTTGGGTTTTGTGAAGAGGTTGTGTATCAGTGTTATGGTATGGGTGGTGTGTATTTCTTGTTTGTAATGGGTGGTGTGTACTGTACCATCTGTATTACACGATACATCCTGGTTTCGGACGCAGAGGTAGTGTAATGTACTGTTTGGTACCTACTACTAGTGTGTGTGTACTAGCTGTTGTATACTGGGTGTCAGGTGGCAAAAGGTATGAGCTGGTTGTCTCTTGCTAGTCGACGTACTGGGTGGAGTGTACTATTACATTGTGTCGTGTATCGCATGATGTACAATGATGTGCATTTCTGGTAAATACTGTTGGTTCTGTCCACCTTCTGGCCCCGTCATTCTGTCCACTTCCTGGTCATGTCATTCTGTCCACCTCCTGCCTCTGTCATTTTGTCCACCTCTTGGTCCTGTCATTCTGTTCACCTCCTGGCCCTGTCATTCTCTCCACCTTCTGGCCCCTGTCATTCTCGCCACCTCCTGGTCATGCCATTTGTCCACCTCCTGGCCCTATGTTTCCACTGTTCATTTCCATCACTGCTTTCTAATCGTCCCATTATTTCAAGTAAAGCACAGACAAAATATTTACAATCAACATGTTTCTCTTTTCGTCGTTTTATGTTCGTGTGTGTGTGTGTGTGTGTGTGTGTGTGTGTGTGTGTAGTGAGTGGTGTGTACTGGGAGACCCTGCTGGGTGATGAGTGAGGGCTGGCCAGTGCACCAGTGGACTCGGTAATCCTCTATTTTTAGACGAAGTGGATCTTTGTGGCTGAGACGAGATACATGATCGTCAGTAGTGTCAGACCGTCTGGGCTGACACACCATCTTAATAATCGTCAGGAAAACCGATCTCTGTGAGCCAGTAGGCTAGAGACATGACCGTCAGCCGACGCAGGTCATATATGTATGTGTCAGCGGTGTGCCGTCTGACAAACAAATTTTCAAACTATTTTATGGACCAAAACTATAAAAAATTCCCCAAATTCTAAACGTGAATTACTTTTTGTTCCACTACATAACTGGAAAGCGTGCACGCGCACTGCAGATTATATTCTGCAATGTATAGAATGTGTATGTATGTATATTCGTATGTATGAATTCGTGTGTGATTTTATATGTGTGTGTGTGTCTGTGTGTGTCTGTGTGTGTGTCTGTGTGTTTGTATTTAGCTTTTTGTGTGTCTGTTTGTCGTAGTAAACATGTTACTTAACTGTATGGGTGTTTGTATGCATGTGTATATACATCAGTACGTCCTTGCGATCGTGTGTATGCTTGTACGTCGTGTATAGAATAATTCAAACTATACGTATGTTTTTATAGTTTTATTCATCTGTGTGTAACTGTATTTCCCAGTTTACAGACATGCCAGTTTTAAGGCCTTTGCAGCCTGGCCTCCTCGATCTGTCGGCAGTGTAAGACGATGTACCGAGGGAGGTCATCCCCCTGGGAGCCAAAGGTGTACCCTGAGGCTGGCTGGCTGCAGTAGTGCCTGGGGAGAGTGGCAATTGCTGCTCGTGATGTGCCACCTCCTTGCCAGCGTCCTCCTAATGACCCAACCTCGACTCGTTAAATTAACAACTTCCAGGGTTATAAATACATGTTTTTTTTTTTTCTTTTTACCAAGTTGTTAGGTTTTATTCCAAGGTGTGTGAAGGTACGGGCAGATGATTAATGGTAGGGTCTTTGTAAGTTTATTTGATACTAATGGTTTTATCATTTAGTTTGCAAAGGATGATTAATTGGAATCATACGATCAAATCAGGGGCAGGTTCTGTGGACTGTTGTAGAATTGGACTGTGTTGTTGGATGAGGTATGTGTGTGTGTGTGTGTGTGTGTGTGTGTGTGTGTGTGTGTGATCACCGTTTGTGTTGTCCCCGTCTATCTACTTGTATGTAGGTATATATATATATATATATATATATATATATATATATATATATATATATATATATATATATATATATATATATACCATGTCTTTGGCCCTATATATTGATGCAACCACACACACACACACACACCCCAGCCTAAGTCAGGTACCCATTTATCGACCGCCTCCGAGGCAAGGATGAACACCTAAGGTGGGTGTAGGCCGACTGCTATACCCAAGATTCGAACCTATGCGGGTCCGACCCCGGGCTGGCCTATGGTCGGTAACGCTAACCGGTACACCACGAATTCTGGTCGCGGCAGTTTGCCCACACCCAATCCAGGTGTTCATCCTCCCTGAGGGGTTGGTCGATAAATGGGTACCTGGCTTAGGCTAATGTGTGTGTGTGTGTGTGTGTGTGTGTGTGTAGTTGTGAGTTATTGAGGAATGTGAGTGAAGTCCTCCCTCCTTCCCTCCTGACGGTGGCTACCCCCACAGGAACGCTGGGCCGGCCTCTCGCCCCAGCCACTCTGTGGAGGGATGTCAGTCATGGTGCCATGAGGGAGGGGAGTTGGGAGGAAGATTTAGGGACAGGGAGAGGGCACGGGTGAGGGAAGGGAAGAGTAGGAATGTGGAAGGGGTTAGGGCGGTGGAAGGGGAGTGGAGGAGGGGGTGGAGTATGAAAGGAACGGAACGCAATGTGGAAAATGAATAGAAGTTTGGAAATATGTGGGAATCATTTGACTTGGGGAAGGTGAGTGTTAAGCAGAGCAAAGAATATATACATAGATAAGAGAAAATGGTGTCGATAGATGTACGGGTAGATAAGGGAATAGTATTTCCGATAGATAGATAGATGTATGAATTAAGGTTGATGGTACAGTATCTATCAATTGGTTGTACCTTCCTAAACTTCTTGCAGTTGTCAGCGAAACCTGCTGTACGTCACAAGACTACGAGGCTCAAATTCTCTTGCTTTCATAACGACCAGAGGCGACTTTAAACGATATCAGATGGAAAAACTTCGTTCTAATTTTCCCCGAGTGAGAGTCGATAATCTCGTATGACCGGATTACAATCTATAATTCTCCAGTGACTTGAAAAAGTCACAAGTCTTCAAGAACGAGTTAAATCAATGATGAGAAAGTGCTGAAAGTCTTGTACCACGTATAGACACGCACGGTAAGGCCAGCAGCAGGAGGTGGCAGGCAACATGTAAACAAAACAGTCCTAACCTTCCTGGCAAGTAACTGCTCGTTAACCCCCATCTCTGAAGGAGCTGAATATACACACACACTCAGCGAAGGCGCGAATGGTCTGTGATTTATCTCGAACACCTGAGGAAGATATTCAAGGTTTTGCCCATTGTTGGTTTGAACGACGTAGAGTCGTAGATATCTTGACGCAGATGACCGAAATTAATGACCCTGGCAGTCGATAGATCGAGAGGGAAAAAGAACCAACCGCCCAGTTCACCTGTGGCCGTTGGTAAGCGAGACACACATCTCAGTGACCTCTTATTGTGTTATCGATTTTACAACTGACTACGAAAGTACAACTCTTGATCGCTACAGTACGACTTGTTGGTATAATGGCACGGCCTTTGACCAGGCCATTAAGGGTCAGGTCAAAGGTCGAGCCACTGTACGTCTCAAGGAGGCCATAGAAGAGGATGATTCTGTTCTCTCGGGTCTATAAAGGTAAGGTCCTGGGTCTGTTGTGAGTGTCATTTTCTGCTACACACTACAGTTTAATGCATTCACCAAATTAACTTTGTTAAGTCTTATTGAATTTCATCCATCGTACAGGAGTCTCATTCCAGTAATTATAATCTCGTTAATTGTTATTTCACTGTCATGTGAAGTCCATGTTTTCAATTATTCTGGACAATACTGTTCTATTTAATTGTTAGCTCATTTATTTCACTTGTTGACAATGAATCTAGACTCGGAGTTTTTTTTTTTTCACAGCGGATATGACTCTTATACGAGCTGGATTTATTCTGGTATTTGTATTTTTTTTTGTCTTTTTTAGCCAGGCATGTATGTGGTGAAGGCCTGGGCAGTGGTTACTTCGTATTAGTAGTAGTTTATGTACAGTGTAGTTACAATCGCTCTGTTATCTTTTTCATTCATCATTGATATCTTATTTAAGAATTTGGTGTCTATGTATTTTCCACAGTAACCAACTATTAATGTGTTTACATTCTTTTTTTTTAATTTGATCAACGGGTTGTCTGTCTGTCTCTCTGTCTCTCTGTCAAGGTATTTACGTAAAGTGATAATGTCTTCATGAAATGGCACAGTCGTCCTCAATTTTTGTCTTTGAAACAAAAACACGGTAGGACAGACAAGTAAACAACCCAGTGTTTATACTTGGGTTATATCTATACGTACGATCGTAACTGACCGGGACGACGTCGGACGCAGCCTTACGTCATGTTAAGTGTCTCCTCGTTGTAATCAGGAACCATCCAACTATTTTATACACTTATTTAAGTACGTTGTAAGTGAGGCGCCGGTCAGTAAGTAGACTAAGCTAAATTAAGGCAAGAAGGGTGGGTGCAGAAAGACGAGGTGTTATTAAGGGTTATAATCTCCGTAAAGTTTCTCAGGACAAACGACCATACGACATAATAAATGGGTCGTATCCCTGTGGTACACTAGGGGGAGAGAGAGAGAGAGTCGGTGGGCTCATACATCACTGTGGGAGTTACGGGCTTACGAACGTTATCCTTTTGATGTAAAGTGTTGCTGGTGGTAGCAAGAAAATGGTAAAGACACATTTTTTTTCACCCTTTACCGCGTTGCTTGCTCCAGTCACCTTAGGCTGGACAATTATGGAATCGCTCTTACGAGGTGTTATGATTCGCAGACTGGCCTCTTTGTCATAGTGGATGAAAAAGAGATGAGAGAGAACTTTAGCCCCGCGCTCTGCGCAGTAGCAGGGAAATGATGGACTCCTTTGTTGTGAAAAGATCCACGACGAAGTTGTACTCTTTTCTGTCCATCAACAAAACAGACCATTGAAGGGTGAGTTCACGTTTGTGCTCATGCAGGCGGTGTCCGGACACACACATATATAGTTTTTCATACATATTCGCTATTTCCCGCGTTAGTGAGGTAGCGTTAAGAACAAAGGACTGGGCCTTAGAGGGAATATCCTCACTTGGCCTCCTTCGCTGTTCCTTCTTTTGGAAAATTTAAAAAAAAAAAACGGAAGGGGAGGATTTCCAGCCCGCCGCTCCCTCCCCTTTTAGTCGCCTTTTACGACACGCAGGGAATACGTGGGAAGTATTCTTTCTTCCCCATCCCCAGGGATAGCACTTATATATATATATATATATATATATATATATATATATATATATATATATATATATATATATATCGTGTAGGTAGCAGAATATTTTCCTCATTAGGTGTAAATATTCTGTATTGATTTCCGCTTTACTTATGAACACAAATGAGACTTGTGGGGCACACAAGTACTCCCAATATTCACAAAATAAATGACACTACGTAAATATAAGCAAGAACAGAAACAGGAGTGGTTCACATGTTTGAGATATTATAGTTATGTCCAGGAACGTGGATAATATCTAGGCGTGGAATTCATGTTCCCCTGGAGACGCTGGCGCTCTTGGTGGTGCGAGCAGGTGGGGTCAAACTGGATTCAAGGATGGTGGAGGAAGGGAGGAGGTGTTCCTTCAAGTTTCTACCCCGGGGGGGGGGGGTCATGTGAAGGATAGGAGTTACGTCATCTATAGTATAGACGTAGAGTGGTTGTAGGATTCTTCATCCTCCTGTAGTTTGTTTTGATGATCCTCCCTTATGGATGTGGCTTCGGTCATCTGTAGTCCTGTAAGGTCGTGGCAACGTTTCAGTTGGGAGGATTTTGGGGGTTGAATCCCTTGTGAGTGACTCTGGCTTAGCGGCCAACTATGAAGCTGGGATAGCCATTTTTATGTTTTTATTGTGGAGGATGGAGAGGTCGAGGATCCTTTGAGTGAGGACAGGTCGGAGAATGAGAAAAAAGCCAAATTAAAAGAAGAAAACAGTAAATATTGGTCATGAAAATGATCAACACCTGTGTTGAACACAACGTAACGAACCTTGAGTTAGGTGATGTCTCGCCATCACAGTACCGTCTTGGTGGGGAAGGCCGTACCTTCGTGGCCAAAGGTCTTACTGTCGTGCTTGAGAGGATACGACACCCCCCCCCCCCCCCAACGCGTATGGTGCTTCCATCCCAGCCTTACCTGAGCTAGCCACCTCACCGTATCCATTGCCAATATACGAATTTCACACTGAGACACATCCTCCCAATTTACTTCTTTTCGCGGTCTTCTCTCACGCACAACCTCCCTTTGATTCCAAAGTCCGGCATGAAAAAGTGTTGCATCGTAACTCATTTATCCAGCACGACACTCACTTGTGTAACACATAATTTAATACAGAGAGAAATTACCTTGATGTTCAGAAATGTTCTTCATCTTCCCGCCCGAACTGTCGTCTGCAGCCGCTGCTTCACTCCCGCCAGGAATGTAAAACGCAATTAGCTGAATTAATTTGCTTTTTGTGGTTTCACATGTGATCCAGAGCCAGAGAGCTTGGTGAGGGTCGCTCCGGGCTGGAGTGAGTGGCTGCGCTAAACCCACCTGGAACGTCTGAAGTTATGTATGAATTTATATTTGAGCGACCGTGATTATTCAAGATTTTTTTTTTTCTATTTTAATGAACTACTTTAATGTTAAGCAGTATACTCGTGATCATTAAAAAAGCAGTCATGAGTTTTCAGTAATTATCGTTTGAGTCATGATTAAAATATTGGTTTATCATGAAGCAAATCATGATTTTTTTTTTTTCGTTGTTTGCCGAAGACATGATCGTGTGAGCACACGTCCACTGATCAAGAGGTAGTGTTGTCACCCTCGCGTTTTTTCTCGGGAGGGATTTAAACGATTTTTTTTTCATGGTAAGAAATATCTACCATCCTTAGAACGTCCATAGATCATACTTTGACCCGATATTAAGTTACATATATATCCTTGTGGTTCTGTGGTCGCTAGATGGTGAGAAGGATCATTTCTGAGTTAATGGTGACAACGAGGGGTGCTTCCATGGAAAGAGAGAGAGAGAGAGAGAGAGAGAGAGAGAGAGAGAGAGAGAGAGAGAGAGAGAGAGAGAGAGAGAGAGCTTCATTAGTGAGAGAGGAGCAAAGGAGAAGAACCTGAGCTTCGCGTCCGTTACTCCTGCTGGTGCGCTGGCCGCTCGCTCGCTTCGTCGGTCGGTCGATGTTTGGCTCGTCCGCCTCGTCAGCCTTACTGGGTTTGTTGGGTTAGTGGGATTGTGGTGTTGCTGGATTCATGGAATCTTGCGTATGCAAATGTATGTTTGTATAAATGCGTGTTGTATACGCAATCGTGTTTATGAATTGTACGGTATTGAGGTGGTATTTTGGTGGCGGGTTAGGTCCACTGCTCTTGGATTACCAGTTGACTCCAGGGGAAGTTATGGAAAAGTTTCGTCTTACGTGACTCCACGTCCCTGTTTCTTTGTATCGATTATTCCTCCCTATTTCTGTTGCTCATCCTCAGAATTTGCTCCCGATCTCTGCCCTGTGTCATCAAGTCTCTGGTCTGTGTTCTATGTACGGTTTCTCTTTTGTTGATTTATTTACGAGAGGCCCAGAGAAGACCTCCCTTGACCGAGAGGCCCAGAAAAGACCTCCCTTGACCGAGAGGCCCAGAGAACGCCTCCCTTGACTCCATTTTCTATCTACAATACTAAACTAACAGCTCTTCGCTGTATACTAAATTTGCTTAAATTGTGTGTGTATATCTATTACGAATCCACTTCCATGCATGTATGACTGTGTTTGCAGTCGTAGTGGAGTGCGTTCACTGGGTCTTTTTTGCTTTACTACAGAGACCAAGAAGAAAGCGATGCCCTCCCCGGTATAAACAAGGAGCTCACTAGGACCACTGAGTCGGCCGGGTAAAACTTTAATACTAGGATAACTCAGTGAGGTGGCCTGGGGATTGTGGGGCTGTCTCTGGACCTGGGGTGCTGTCGTAGAGAAAGATGAGAGAGAGAGAGAGAGAGAGAGAGAGAGAGAAAGAGAGAGAGAGAGAGAGAGAGAGAGGGGGGGTTGAACCAAGTGGGAAAGGAGATGTAAGAAGTATGAGAATGAAAACGGGGAAAAGGGATGAGAGCGTAATAAGAAAATCACAGGAATTAAGAAGTGGAAAGAGAGAAGAAGCGACAAACATTGGAGACAACTTTAAGACCCCGAGGTCATCATCAGTGGATCCTCATCTTCCCCACACCTGCGACACGGTGACCTTTGACCTGATCATTTACGGTTAGATCAAAGGCCATCTTAACTATAGTAGAGATGTGTTTGACCTGACCCGTAAGGCTGGAAAGATTGGGAAACCAGAGTGTTTCCTTCTTCAATGAGTAATACAATTATAGCTCTCATTATGCAAATTACGACGGGATTAGGAGCATATCAACGATACTGAAACTGCTAATAACCGCCAGAAACCATATTGTGGTCTGTGGGGCGACATAGACCTCCTCAGTCTTAGCCATGGACCCCGGGATGCGATGACCCCCGGGCCAGTCGGATGTCTTTGACCCCTTGAGCACAGCGTTAGAACCATTAGAGGTCAGATCAAAGACTTGGTCAGGATACAGAACTGTCGCACCGTCGTGATAAAGGGTCGTACCTTAGCGTTCAAAGGTCGTACCTCAGTGCTCAAGGGTCGTACCTCAGTGTTCAAGGGTTTGGAGGCCCGAGGGTGACCCAGGCCAAGTCATTATATTCCTCGAGTCCTGGTCATAACCCAGGTCAGCTCATTCCTCGAGTCCTGGTCATAACCCAGGTCAGCTCATTCCTCGAGTCCTGGTCATAACCCAGGTCAGCTCATTATATTCCTCGAGTCCTGGGCGTATACCGAGTCATGTCACATTCCTGACATGGTCAGTGGCGTACCCTACACCAGCGTACCGTAACTAGTTCGCCCACACCAGCAGGTACACACAACAGAAGTTCAGATTATTTCAATATCTTCCTAACTTCGTGTTGAGCAAGACGACGAGGCTACCACAGGTGTGCACGGTGCCTGGGGATCATCGGTGTGGTGGTGAGTGTGGACTGAGGTCAACAGACACACACCATCATCAGGGGAAGGGACGAAATGAGAATGATAATGATCAGGATGAAAGGAAGAGTTCGCGTGCCATGTCCTTGAGGTGGGAGGACGGGCCCATTACTGAATTAGTGGTTAAGTAGTTAGGTAAGGACATTGTATTAAGGGGTAATGGAATGGTAACAATGATGAGTAGAATATCAGGGGATTCGGCCGTAATGTGAATAAGATCTGCAGATGTCATTTTTTTTGTAAACAAAATTTAGATTTTTATGTTGAGATCAGATGAATACAATAAGAGTTTGAAGACCGAAATTCAAAGAGATTAAGGAGAATGAAAGGAAATATTCATCTCATAATGAGTCTCTGAGGCTCAGGGGGTATGTTGGGGGCTGAAGCCCCATCAACTGTGGTGTTACAGGGACTATGATGCAGTGTGTTGGGGATGCTTGAGGGTAGATGGTAAGGTTATAGAGAACAGAAGACCTGATGGTCTACGACGGGGTTACCTGGTTGAGAAGCAGGTAATGGCATTCCTTTATTCCTGGTCTGTCACGCCTCGCGTACGGTGTCACAAGACTGGTGATGCTAGGGGTTTGTCACGGGTCGTCGCCAGTGTTACAAGGTTGGTGACGCTGGGGTCTGTCACAGCGAGGTCACACGCCCTGGTGTGATATGACAGTGTACGTGACCGGGCCGACTGAGGGAGCCCCACTTAGTAGGGAGGGGAGAGGGTGGGGGGGTGGAAATGTCCCCAGGGGCTCCCTCTGAAGCCTCCCCGGGTGTCCACAGGATGTCCTCAGATGTCCTTGTGGTGTCCCTAGAGAGCAGTTCCTCCGTCAGGCTAGAGGACGCGGAGCCCAGTTTTAGTGTAGCGAGTGTAAGGTAGGGAGTAGCGAGACGGGCTAGCGAACACCTCGCTAAAGTGTTAGACTCAACAGTGGTGCGTACCATGTTGAGTTAAGGCTGTGTACGATGCTGTGTAGCGGTGTGCTGAGTTACCGTAGCGGTGTGGCGAGTTACCGTATTGGTGGATGCCCTGTTACCGTGTCATGGTGTATAGACATTAAGCACTGGCATGATGGTGCTGTAACGTGTACATGTGCATCCATGCTAAGTACCAATGTTCATTTACGCCGTAGGGGACTGTTAACATGACTTAATGATTCTTTAAACTGTAGCGATGTGCTAACATTACGAACAGTATGGTAGCGCCTTGGAGTGATGTGTTAAAACAGCGTAGGGGTGTCCGAATACTGCGTAGCGGTGTGTTTATGTAAGCTGTTTGATATTACTCAGAGGTGTACTAAACCTGACTAGCGATGTGTTGGTAATGAAGAGCGATGGTTAAAGTCATGCACATGAGTCGTCAATCAGAGTTAACGGTAGACAGAGTATAGAAGACTTGAGGACGTATTTAATCTGTTTCTTTCCATACACCTAAATTTTGGAACACTTTGCCTTCTCATGTTCTTCATCAGTGACCTGACCCTTCTAGAAAGACACATAAATTTTTTTTTCAGTTCCTGAAAAAGACTGTTTTGATGTGGCGTTGGTGAGAGCAGTGAGTGTTGTTATGGTGTTGGTGAGAACACTGAATGTTGTTGTTGTGTTGGTGATTTGTGAGTGAGATTACCGCTCACAGCCGATGTGAGATGCTTCATTTATTGACAACAAAATATTACCCACCTTCTGTATCTCTTAGTTGGATTCTGGGATGTCTGGGGACGGAAGATTCTGAGATCTCTCCCGGGGATGTTCTGAGGAGGAGGGTTCAAGGGATCCTGTCGGGGGATATGCTGGGGGATGGAGGTTCAGGGGTGTCTAGGAAGAATGTTCTGGGGTAGGAAACTTCATAGAACTCTAGGGTGATAATGTTCCCGGGATGGAGAGGTGTTTGTGTTTCTAATGACGGGGATGGTCAAGGCAGACCTTAAGAAAAGTCATCTGATGAGCCATTAAGCAGGACGGTCGATTTGAAGAATTGTGGTCTGTCAACTATGGATGTGGGGTATTCTGGCTGACGCTCAGTGACGCTGTGAACTGTGGTTATGGGATTGCTGGCTGACACACAGACACGCTGACATCACAGCAGTGGACTAGGAAGGTCAGAGAGGCAGGGACTCCTATGTTAACGTGCATAAACTAACGAAGGATTTTCATCTCAACGATAACGGATCGTACACGAGGGTACCAAACGATCCTTTTAGGATATCATTAGCGCCAGTGTCTCTTCAGCCGTCATGCAAGACGCCCAGACCCCAATGCCTGCAAACCATTTGTGCAGACGATCTGACTGAACCTCTATCACGGACCATTACTAGTTAAACCCCCCTCCCCCGACCACCTTGCTTCTTTCGCTTTTATTTTCTGTGTCAAGAGTCAGAACTCATTCACAAATCCCGGGGGCTTTCTTTACACATTCCTGGCACCGTTTGGGCCGGGTTAGTATAAAAGGCAGTGCGTTACAAAGAAACAACCGCAGGCCTTTCTCGTCACATGAGAATATTTACTACAGTCTAAATATAACGTGTGTGTGTGTGTGTGTGTGTGTGTGTGTGTGTAATGATGTGCTAGTTTGTTGTCTCCTTAAAAGTAACTAGGCAGGTAATGGTGTTATTTAGAGTCTGGACTTGTTGTTGTATGATCTTTGTTGATGGTGAGAGGGTTTTGTCAAAGCGTGTGGCTTGTACTATTTGAAGGGAAAGAATCGCTCAGTTTCCTCCGCCAACAATGCTTCCGCTGCAGCCTACTCTACACCTCACACCTACTGGCCATCATCCACTCTTTCTGAAGCTAATATGAGATTACATACGAGAGCACGCAGAACAATCACCGGCTGCTGAGCAAATATAACCGCTGATCCTCCCTCCCTCCACACAATAGAACCATTTTCCCCCCCATTACACTCCCACCTCAGCATTTTTGTCGCTGTCATCTCTCGCTCAGTAGACCCCTCCTACGCAAACCATCCTGCAACTCACCACTCGTCCCCATTGCCCGGTTCGTCAGGCACGAACAGTCGTATGATAATGAATTATAACTGGCTAGGCTCTGATCATGGTTATTTTTATAAGATTTTCGCATAAAGGTTAAGACAAAGCATCCTCAACCAAACACTTTGGCAAACAATACGTATTTCTAGATCTAAGAACACACTACCAGAGGAAACACTACGTAAAGCAACACTACCAGAGGAAACACTACGTAAAGCAACACTCCCCACCAACACATCAAAGGAACACAATACCACCATTACAAAAGACGTTTTTATCAAACTTTAAAATTCCTCTGTTTATGTTTTCTTTCATTTCATTTTCTTTGCTTCATCGTCTGACTCTTTTGAGATGTAACCCCTTTGCTTCATCGCCATCAAAAGAAATTAGGAGACACACCCCAGGTGCTTTGATCTGTCCCCGCTTAGCCCGAGCAACTGTTGAATATGACCACCATCCTGGATGACAGAGGAACGGGAACGGCAACAGACCATTGGGTGTTATCGAGGCTGTTTGTGTTGGCAGAAGTGGTCAGAACCATGGGAGTTAGTGTGGAGAGAGTACAGGTGATATGGGAATTAAGGGCAAATGCCCCGTACACCTTTTTAATTAGGAGTTGGAACGAACGTTTGTAAAGCCTATTCTTAAACGCATTTGTGGCGTTACTTTCACGGTGGTGTTAAGATAAAGTACCCAGTGGTGTGGTGTTGATTGTGTACCCAGTGGTGTGGTGTTGATTGTGTACCCAGTGGTCTGATGTTAATTGTGTACCTAGTGGTGTGGTGTTGATTGTGTACCCAGTGGTGTGGTGTTGATTGTGTACCTAGTGGTGTGGTGTTGATTGTGTACCCAGTGGTCTGATGTTAATTGTGTACCTAGTGGTGTGGTGTTGATTGTGTACCCAGTGGTGTGGTGTTGATTGTGTACCCAGTGGTGTGGTGTTGATTGTGTACCTAGTGGTGTGGTGTTGATTGTGTACCTAGTGGTGTGGTGTTGATTGTGTACCCAGTGGTCTGGTGTTGATTGTGTACTCAGTGGTGTGGTGTTGATTGTGTACCCAGTGGTGTGGTGTTGATTGTGTTTCTATGTGTTAGCATCGCTGGGTGTGTGAGGTTGGAGCATGATGACCACATCCCCTGATATGTTTAGCTTACGTATGTGTATAAAACTGATCACTTGGTGTATGGGGTTGACGTGCACGTATGATAGACCACGTGTGTGTGTGTGTGTGTGTGAGAGAGAGAGAGAGAGAGAGAGAGAGAGAGAGAGAGAGAGAGAGAGAGAGAGAGAGAGAGAGAGAGAGAGAGTATGGCAAGGGGGAGGCCGGGGGGGGGGGGGGGTGGGGCACATTCACCTCCCACATCCACGTCTCGTGCAGGTCCAGGTGATGAAAATACAATGTGTTTACTTGTGTCTGGACTCCGCTGAGGAGGTGCAGACGTTAGGGTGTGGGAGGCAGCCACCAGTGCACTTCCTCCCTACCCTCCCCTCTTCCCCTCGTACAATTATTTGGGTAACTTGTTTTCAGGTACTTCCTACGAAATTCACCAGACAAACAAGTTCTCTTTTTTTATATTTGAATTTAAAA
This sequence comes from Panulirus ornatus, assembly GCF_036320965.1. Classification (NCBI taxonomy): domain Eukaryota; kingdom Metazoa; phylum Arthropoda; class Malacostraca; order Decapoda; family Palinuridae; genus Panulirus; species Panulirus ornatus. Next base: position 27,914,176 of record NC_092260.1, on the reverse strand, counting down.
AAAATAGTTATTCAAATAGTTTTTCATTTACCGGATATGACAATAATTACTTAACTCACTAACCACGTCAACTTTTTATAATCTGATTGGCGTACGTAAATACATTTATGTTCGTATGTTCAGATGTTTACTTCTTGCGTACACGTGCAGCAGAATGGACGGACTCTAGAAGCGTCTAGTGTGGGTGATGGTGATGATTGTGACGGATATGGGTGATAGTGATGATATCGTGATAGTGATGGTAGAGATGATAATGATGCAAGAGGCCAGTATGGTTGTCATGATGATCACATGTGGTAACGATGGTGACGGTGATAATGATGGTAATAATGATCATAATGGGGATGATGATGATGATCATGATGGTGATGATAGTGTCCATCATCAGTAGATGAACCCAGAACCGATCATGACGTAATGAGTCTAACAGCAGCAGCAGAGAGAAACAGTATCATTGATCAAGTGGTGGGCGCATCGCGTTAGTCTTACTTTTCTGGGCCAAAAACTCGTTACTTGTGGCCGTAGGCGAGGAGATAACTCTCTCTCTCTCTCTCTCTCTCTCTCTCTCTCTCTCTCTCTCTCTCTCTCTCTCTCTCTCTCTCTCTCGGTCGCCATCCAGCCAGGTACCAGGGGAATTTCCACTGTACCAAGCACTGCTGGGTACCTCCCGCAGAAGGTAGGTGCAAGAGCGGGCTGTGTCTGGGAGGGAGGGCCTCTCCCATCCTGATCCTCCGGCTTATCCTGACGAAGAACCTCGCGCAAAGTTGGAGTCGAGTTTCCTCCATCACAGTCTTGTGCAACTGGGCTCCTGTTGGCTCTGATACTCAGAACAGTGGGCGTTTGGCTGAGCCTAGTGTCTCCTGTCTTAACAATGGTAGTGTTGTAGTAGTCTAAATGATTCTTGCTGTTGCCGTATCCTTGCGAAAGAATACACACCGTACGGAGGCATGAGATGTGTTTACCAAATACATTCAAGAAAGAATTATCTTTTTTTTTGCGCAAATTCTTGAGTTTTTACGCGACTTTTTTTTTTTTTAAACATTATCTTTGGCTTTAAGTTTTCACATAAAGATGTTATACGCATACTGTCGGAGCTTCGTATGACTCTATTCCGTGAAATAAGATTTGGGTAATGAACCCGTGAGGTAAATTTTGTATTTCTTCTTTGAAAAGTTAACCAGGACGGCGCGAGCAAAACATGCCCCACTGATGGCCATCTCGAATGAAAAGAAAGCCGAGTGTCAGAAAAGAATGAAGGAATGAAACAGAGTTCCGTTAGATGTCTGAAGAGCGACGAAAGAAGGAAAAAAAAATCTTCAATTTCGGTGGGCGAGGAAAGGAGGAGGAGAAGGTATCATGATAACGGTTCATCCTCGTGTGGTTGGTCTTTATTGTTTGACTCATCTGCTTCCCACTATCTTGCAGGCGTGAGGTCTTGCGTAAATTTTTCTCATTATTTTGCGTAAGTCTTCGTGACGATGTATGTGTGAACTATTCGTGCGGATAATATGTCTCACGTCTTCGTAGGGATGTGTGTAGCGCAGATCCACCGTGGTGTTGTGAGGATGGATTCGTAAGCCCAGCCAACACCATCACGAAACTTAGCACGAAAGTGGCCGCCCCTCCCCTGTGTACCCTAGCTGGCACCTGGCAGAATGGTCTTTTGACATCTGTCGACAGAGGTCAAGTTTGAGGAAGCGATGTAGGTCAGGAACGGCGAGTGGGCGTGCAGTTCGTTCCAGCTTAGTGTCACTGAAAGTTTAGTGATGTTTGAGGTGGATTGGCTCTCTCCATTCACTGTTAACCGGGCCTCCAATCACAACCCAGTCGTGTACAATGCCAACTACCAGTTACCATAAAGGGGAATTTGGGGAAGTGGGGGTGAGTGGCTTACTAGCGTCCCAAGGGTCGTAAAAAGGCGTACACTGTCACGATTCTATTTTCTGAACGTCACACGCAAGGCGCTGCTGCCGTCCTGCAAAGCTTTGGCTGTCACAGCAACTGTATCGAATGACGTTTCCAATAACTGTAAAACTTTAAACGCTCCAACATGTGTCATTTGCATACCTATAGAGCTTGTGTGTGTGTGTGTGTGTGTGTGTGTGTGTGTGTGTGTGTGTGTGTGTGTGTACGTGTGTGTGTGTGTGTGTGTGTGTGTGTGTGTGTGTTTGCTCAGGTGTGTTACCCATGACGGAAGTAGTTTGCGGAATCAAAGGAATTAGATACCCGGCCAGGCGAGAGAGTGGGGGAGGAGCCGCCACCGCCGCTCTTTGGTGAAGGAGGCAGGGAGTGAGGGAGCGAGTGAGGGCGGCGGGCGGCAGCGACGTTGCCCGGACCAAGCCCTCAGCCGTCCTCAGAGCTTCAAAAGACGTCACTGTTGGGTCACTATTATCACGATCCGCTCGGGTGGTTCTCGAGCTGGAGTATAATTGCCGTGTCCAAGTTCTCGTTAATTAGCGGTAATTAGTGATGGGGGAGAGGGGCGGGCGTCAGGGTAGTGGTAGGGAGGCGGTCTTAGCGAGGCGGTGGCCACACCTGGGAGATCTGCTGGTCTCCCGCAGAGGGTTGTGGAAGGGGTCGAGCCTCCCTCCTACGTAACCCCCTCCATAAGGCCTCGGGGAAACACCAGACACCTGGGTGAATCCTGTTGACCTGATCTGCATACGATTTGTGGGTGTAGGACACAGTGCGTGCGTCACCCAGGCTGGGTAGGGCGGGTGTGCGAGGGAGAGGAATTGGCGGGTCTGAAGGACGCGGCCTGAATAAATATCTCTCTCTCTCTCTCTCCCTCTCTGTATGTAGCACACACACACACACACACACACACACACACACACACACACACACACACACACACACACACACACACACACACACACTACATCTGATAAAATGACTCATTATATTTAGCTCTAGACCTTCCCGTGGCGAGTGTTACGCGCTGGTTCTTCTTAATGTCAAACCCTTGTCGCACTTACTAGCAGGTAGGCTGGTGGCTTGTTCCATGGTTATGGAAGGGGTGCTTGTGGAAGGGGGCCTGTGGCTTATACCTTCACTAACTTCCTTTGTATTGTTCCAGTCACAAATCTAAATGTAGAGATGATGTATTTCTGGTCCTACATACATGATTCTTGTGTGTGTGTGTGTGTGTGTGTGTGTGTGTGTTGTGTGATACGAATCTACACGTCAATAATTAAGGTACTTTTTATAAGTGTAGAAAAGGACGAGTTATAGTTCTTACTGGAAGGTGGTTGATTTATGGATGATTAGTGGTGGTGATGTGGTGTGTGTAGGGGGTGTGGTGTGTGTGTGTGTGTAGGGCGTGGTGTGTGTAGGGCGTGGTGTGTGTGTGTGTGTAGGGCGTGGTGTGTGTAGGTTGTAGTCTGCTTCAATCTTGAATCATTGTGACGAGATTGTTTACATCTTGATGGAAATCACTTCATTCACAGATGATAGCACTCTCACCCCTTTGCCCCGTTCATTCATTAACGATAGCAATAAGTTTCTTTAGCCCTTAGTATTTGTTCGGTTCATTAATACATGGCACTAGTAAGGCCCTGTAGCCCTTACTCTGACACGGTTCATTCATGTTTGATATCAACAAGGCTCTGTAGCCCTTACCTTCGCTCGGTTCATTCGTCAGTATAGAATACCGGAGTTCTGTGGATTTCCTCTTTTCATATATATATATATATATATATATATATATATATATATATATATATATATATATATATATATATATATATATATATATATACACACACACACACACACACACACACACACACACACATATATATATATATATATATATATATATATATATATATATATATATATATATATATATATATATATATATATATATATGTGTGTATATATATATATTATATGCTGCTGTTTATAGATAATGATCGTTAGTTTGGCTCCTTCCTGAAGTATCATAATGAGGCTACACACTCGTTGCTGTTGCTCGGGAGACGACATTCAGAGGGGGAGAGACAGGTGAAGTTAGACGACGCTCAGAGTGGAGAGACAGGTGAGGTTAGACGACGTTCAGAGGGGAAGAGACAGGTGAGGTTAGGCGACGTTCAGAGGGGGAGAGACAGGCGAGGTTAGGCGACGTTCAGAGGGGAGAGACAGGTGAGGTTAGACGACGTTCAGAGGGGGAGAGACAGGTGAGGTTAGACGACGTTCAGAGGGGGAGAGACAGGTGAGGTTAGACGACGTTCAGAGGGGGAGAGACAGGTGAGGTTAGACGACGTTCAGAGGGGGAGAGACAGGTGAGGTTAGACGAAGTTCAGAGGGAGAGACAGGTGGGGTTAGACGACGTTCAGCGATACCAAACGAGAGAGACCAAAGTACCATCAGTGTTGTTTCGTCCTGTGTGAAAAAGGCAAGAAATTAATTAAACTTCCATTGACAATAGGAACTTCTAATCAGTTAGATTAATTATGACTTCTCGATCCCTTCATTAGAAAGTTTACTCTGGGCATTCGACTTAATAATTTATTCTGACGAGTAACATGATTAAATACTCCTTTTTTAGAAAAGACTTACAGGAACAGAGAGAGAGACTTCAGGCGATGTATTCCTCTCTCATCTGAGCTCTGGCGATAGAGGTTCAGAAGAGCAATTCTTGTAGAAATATAGATTGAGCGTTATCATGTTAATCATGTTATCAACTGTTACAGTGAACTGGTTATATGTGTAAACTGTTAAATCCGGCTTGTATGGCGTGACTGGTAGCCCGCAGCTAATTTTTAGTGCCTTCACCCTGCAGAGCCTTGAGCACTGTGCCTGCAACTTCCAGAGCCTCGAGCACTGTGCCTGCAGTTTCCAGAGCCTTGAGCTTGACACTGTCGTGAGAGGAGGTTTCTTCGAACTTCTCCATCGCCAGACTGAGAACAGAAAATAGACTGTGTTGTTAACAGCAGGGTCTGTTAAATGAGTTGAGAGTATCATTTATACAGGAGTGAGGGGGCCTAATGCAGATCCTTGCGGTACTCCATCATCAGCAGTATCTATAACTGGTGGAAGGTGCTGGAGGTCACCCTCCCCGTAGTTGTCGACCTGTTTTAATGGTGTTCCTGCGATCCCCTGATCCAAGTTGACGAGGGAAAATACAGAAGCATCAAATGTTTTTATAATGACCATAACAAATCTTGTAGTCTTACATGGTTCTCTCTCACTTTGCAGACGACGTTAGAGTTCTACGATTTGGTCTTATGGCATTATTGTCTCTCTTCCTCCCAAGAAAATCAGTGTTGATATTCTCGATAACCACTGCTTCGTTGTCAAGACGCTATGCTACACTGTCATCTCCCGCCAGTATGGCTCAAGAAATTCAATAGAGTACGCTAGCTCGTCACCATCAAAGACCCTCTTATCATCCCATTAGCTCACCTTCAACTCGTCTACTGCGTTCGTTTTCTCCCTCTGTCGTCTGTTCGTAAACTCTTCACATTTAGAAAACGAATCGAACCTTTTCCAAACGGAGTTGTGGATGGTCGTATGTTGTGTTTCCTCGTTTCAGTCCGTTTCGACATCATACATGGACGCCACAGGTTGGGAACCATCAAGCAACTTGAAGCCAAAGCTTTACAGAAATGACTGATAGATGGTTCCTGTAGAAGCTCCTCAAATCGCGTTAATCCATTTTGGCCTCTTAGATTATTTAAGTATTTTTTTTTTTTACACTTATTTTCAAACAAGATCCTCTCTTAATTTCACGTTATGTCCATTCGTTGTTCTGGTCCAACATCCCTCGAAGAACTGTTCACAGTCCATGTGTGTGTGTGTGTGTGTGTGTGTGTGTGTGTGTGTGTGTGTGTGTGTGTGTGTATTTAATTTTCATATCGTACAATCAATGATCATGAGCAAAAATTGTGGTGCGGAGAAGCACTTTTAAGTAATATCAGACAATATCCTTCATGTGTTATTCATTATTCCCAGCAGAGCTGAGCTCAACAACCGTGCGGATCAGAGAACACTCACTTCGAGGCAAGATTCCCATCCAGACGAACGAGAGAGACTTGCTCATCAAGACAGGAACTGCCCTGCCGACCAGCCAGCCAGCCAGCAGATCAAAGACAGACGTGACACGACTAAAATATTCATGAAACTTATAGGAAAGTGAACCTTGTGTTGGAATGAGGTCACCCTCTGGCGGAATAGTCGAAGCATCATGCTTGGCCTCGAGGAGAGTCCGTGAGGCCACGGCAGGAGGACAGTACACATACCACAGTCGGCCAGCGGGGTGCCCCCGGACAGCAGTGGGCGATCGGAGGGCGTTGGACGAGCGTGGGGCGCCGGACGGGCGCGGAGTGTTGGCCAACATGAAGCTGGTGGAGAAGAGCGTGACGTGGAGGGTGGTAGTGACCGCGGCCCTCCTCCTGAGCCTCACCGGATGTGTCCAGGGGCGTGAGTATCATCAGGCTGATAATACACCAGTTATTCTCTCTCTCTCTCTCTCTCTCTCTCTCTCTCTCTCTCTCTCTCTCTCTCTCTCTCTCTCTCTCTGACCCGGGTAGCACTGCCCTGTTTGTCACCTAGACTGAAGCTGTTGGAAGAGGTAGCAGAGGTGAGAGGATGTAATTAACGAAGTTTACCTGCTGCTAATTACATCAGCATCTAATCATATCGCGAGACTGTACACACTCGCCCCCGGCCGAGGTGACTCGTTCATCACTGTTCTTCTCCATGTCTTTCACTGTCAGTCTAGTTGCACTGTTGATGATCTCCATGTCCATCACTGTTGGTTACCAACGAGTGCTGGAATACCGTTCTGTGTTCATTTGTTCACCAACACAATCACTCCATAACACCGTTGTTTGATCATCTTCTCACACCTGCTTGCCTCGCCACGTCTTACCGTCAGGAGCTGATGGCTGAACCTTCGTGGAAAATCCTTTGTTTCCTTCTTCTCTTCCTACTTTTAGATGTTGATAATACGGGAGGGGAGGATTTTTATCTTCCTCCCGACCTTGATTTTCTTGTGCCAAAAATACTCGACCATGAGAGGAGACGAAGAACGCCTTCTGTTAGTGTGTCACCATGACCTTATTATCATTCATTCTATCGTTAACAATCACTATGACCTATCATGATGACCCATGAGCACGCTTAATCTGACCCTTGACCTTGTTGACCCGGCAGAGTGCGAGGGGACGCCCCAGTACCTGACTGCGGCCAACAGCAGCGGCCACCTGGCCTTCCCCGAGGTTAACTGGGACCCGACCACGGGAGCCTGGCAGAGCTACCAGTTCTACCCGACAGCCGTCAAGTGCACGTGGATCCTGAGGGCGCCCGCTGCCCACGTCCTCACCGCCGCCTTCCTCCACTTCGACACTGAGCAGGACTACGACTATGTTACGGTGAGTTCGACTATACCTTCGTCAGTACTACATTACCTGTTCATGTATGATGTTATGGGCACACAGTGCAGTACTCTTTGCTCGTATGAAACTTGACCCTCTCATAGTAGTACGTGGTCAAGTGGTAGGTGGTCCTGTCATAGTAGTAGCTGGTTAAATGGTAAGTCGGCCTGTTGCATTGGTCGTGTCCTACCATCTAATCATCGTACTTAAATGTAATGCTGTCTCGCCCGTCAGCAACGTCGATATTCAGATGAACGAAACTCAAGACCTCTGTTTCCAGAACCAACCTCCCCAACCTCACTACAACTGTAGTAAGGTAGCTGCACCATGTGCTCTCATTTACAGTCACTGTCACACTTATAGGACGTCTGTCAGTTGCACAAGACCATCATCCTCCGCTCCCTTGGGAACGCTACTGGTCTCTCGCGACCTCCGCTGTGCACACCCCTCGATCATCTGGTCCCGCAGCATCATCTACTGCTGTACCAGTGACCACAGACACTCCATGACTCCTCAGTGCCCCCACAACACTGAGGAGTCTGTGTGATAACGCATGCTACTGTTACAACCTCTGTGTACGCTGCCGCGTCACAATGCATTGCACCTGCAACGCACACTACGTCCGTCTACAATGTTCTCACGACATTATCCTGTTATCCCTGTACAATAAGAGACCTAACCATCTTCAGGCCTCCTGCTCCCTCTGCTGAACCTCTCCTTGACCTATACTCAGTCTCTTGAACCTTCCCTTTCGTCAGACCTGCGACCAAATTTGAGGCCATTTCCAACAGACTAAAATTATGTGATAAACTGCTAACACTGGCCGAAGCTTGGGTCTCGTGGGTTACTTATATGGCGTAGTTCTTGGGCATTGTCGAAGGCCGTGATGGCTGGAGGAGGTCCTGCTACAATTATTGCTCACTGACAGCCAAGAGGCATGGCCACCACCTACGTCCTGAAAGCAGACTCTTTGCTCAGGGTGAGGCCAAATTAGTAAATTCTTACATGATCAGTTGAGGACAACCTGTTATCTAGGGCTTATCTATATCTGCCACTTGCATTTAGCGTCCACGGGTAAGAAAATAGATTATATAACAGGTAATTCCATGTTAGAGAACGCACAACAGACAATCAACAAGTAAGCAAATGAACTGTCTCTATGCACACAATTTCATGTTTGTTGTAATCGCCTTTAGCCTGTCTCGCACAAACGAACCGGATCTGCAAACGAATTGGACTCGCTGAAGGCTATTTTGGGCGTTTTTCAGTAATCCGGTTCGCAAATGACTTGAGGTTAAGCTGGCTTAATTGGTCAGGTCATCATGAGGTGCCGCTGATAAAATGCAGTGGAGTTATTTTCTTCAGTTTAACAACTGAATCAAAAAAACGACTGAAGAGGAGAAAGTGTTTGAGGATAAGTTGCGTTGCACGGTTGAAGTAGAGTGACACTTCAGGGTAAGGGCACGACGCCAAGTATGATTAATGTGAGACGGAATATCCCAGAAGAACTACATCACTAGATAGACACTAGACACTTGGCTTTGTGCTCTAGATACCAGTACAAAGTACGAAACACAATCTAGATTCTAGAGTGCAGTCTAGATCTTTTGTCACATAAACGATCACTTTGGTAATGATGAAAACAAAAATGGGAAAACAATCGTGAAAAGTTTACGCACACCAAAGTGGAAGGATCAGGAGTGAAATGTGTTGGGATGGTTGTAGGATCTGTGGATATATCGGGCGTGTGGGGGAGCAGGGAGGGAGGGAAAGTCAGGCGGGGAGGTGTAGGGAGGGAGAAACAGCTGGTGTGGAGAGAGAGAGAGAGAGAGAGAGAGAGAGAGAGAGAGAGAGAGAGAGAGAGATGATAAATATGATAGTCCCAATTTATAGTTATTTCTATCGAAATATGAAATCAGTATAACATTTATTATGGCAAATGAAAAAGAGAAATTGTTGCTAGTGATCGAAATATTACAATATCATGAAATCAGGGCTGCCAGTGTGAGGTCAGACCAATATTGGGGCATTTTTCCAAGTCCTTCGTCCGGTGTGTTGTATTGTTTCGCACAAAAAGTGGTAAGATTCTTTTTTTACCATGTGTACGTACTTATAACGTTAAGAGACGCGGTTCGGAGTGTAAAACTCTCATTCCTCGTTAACGCACGAGCAGTTGCGACGTGGGACTTGAGACAGTGACAGTCGAGTGATCTCAATCGTTCCATTTAGTTCTGATCTTCGACAGAGAGGTGGTCAGACCCGTGGATGATGTAGGACATGTTTTCCAGCCGTCCAGCCTCGTTCAGTACCCTCATAAATGAAAGTCATTCCCACAGTCTGAACTTGACTGGGATAATGGAATGGACCAAGTCTAGTTTTGATGCCTGCTGCCCCACACTCTGATGCTTGGTGTATAAAGATGTCCGTTCAGGGTCAAGTTAAAGGCCAAGCAAATCATACCCAAGGTTCGTACCAGCCTGCTCCAGGGTCGTACCGTCGTGCCTCACACTGGTTTGAAATAGTGCATTGATAAGAGGATCTCACAAGTCAAAGTGATGACTTGTTATTTTCATGACCCTTGCCTCTTTTCATGACCCTTGACCTCTTTTCATGACCCTTGACCTCTTTTCATGATCCTTAGCCTCTTTTCATGATCCTTGACCTCGTTTCTTCCATATTCACACGACTCGTTCTTCATAACTCTAGATTTTCCTTCAGTGGTCGCTACGCGTCAGCCCAGCATTTTGGCAAAATGTCGTCCTGAGAACCCGTGAATAAGTTCTCTGTCTTTTTTAGGGCGTATCAAGGTGTAGTGGGAGGAACCGCACCACCCCCAGAGAATTGTGAGGTCCTCCCTCCCCACTCTGTGTCTGGGGTCGACTTACGGGCCTGTGTTTGCACCCCGCCCGAGGCGACGAACCTTACTAACGCTTGAGACAAAAGGTGTTTTCATCACCGTGTCTCATGGTGGCCTGAGAACCACATTAGACGAGAATTTCAGCGACTGATTTTCTTTGAGAGAAAATGGGAGACCATTAACTTCAAGTTATATATATATATATATATATATATATATATATATATATATATATATATATATATATATATATATATATATATATATAAAGGCTAACGATCAGCCAGACGTCATATATATGTCATTTTACACGTCATCAGTGTTTTGACGTCACTAGCACGGAATTCCCCGTGTTGTCGATGACGACAACCAATGGGACTCTGCTTTCTCCCTATATCGTGACGATAGTGTGACGTCACCACGACGGACGATTGTCAGTGGTCGACCAGAACTAGTGTACAGCCACCCTCTGACGTCACTAGTTCATCCAACCATTTCTACGAACAACACGCAATGGAGAAACATCAAAGATATAAGTCAGGACAGGGGAAGAGGCGCTGGTATTTAACGCAAGCGGTGGAATTTATAAATGAGGGCGCCCGTGGTCCTTGGGGAGAGGGGAGGGAGGAACCTGTGAGCACAGAGCTGACCTCTCAACTGAGGAGTGAGGTAAAGGTTGTGGAGTGCGAGGCGCCGTGATAACCCCTATGGCAGGTGGGGTGACCGTCCGCCCTCCCTCCACCTCTACACACACACTCTCTCTCTCTCTCTCTCTCTCTCTCTCTCTCTCTCTCTCTCTCTCTCTCTCTCTCTCTCGGGTGTGAGACCATACATGCCCCCGGCAGGTGTTGTGAGGGCCACCACCTCAGGTGTTGTGCACGTACGGTGGGGACCACGACATGTAACACAACCCCCGTAGAGTTGTGTGTGTGTGTGTGTGTGTGTGTGTGTGTGTGTGTGTGTGTGTGTGTGTGTGTGTGTGTGTGTGTGTGTGTGTGTGTGTGCGTGCGTGTGTGTGTGTGTGTGTGTGTGTGTGTGTGTGTGTGTGTGTGTGTTGGGGGGGAGGGGGGTTATTCTTATCAATTATTCAAGCAGGAGACACACATTATCCTTCCTTGTCGTATGTAAAGGTCCAGGTCTTGCGTCCCTGCGTGCTAATTACCGCAGTAAGGTCGTTTTTTGGTCGTTATAAAGGGGGTGTAGGCGGGGGGTTTATGGTGTGTAATGTAAGTTGATGTGTTTTATGTCCTGTGGTTTGACAGAGCCTTGTTCCCTGCGTATTGATTCGCTGGATGACGGGGCTCGGCCAAAGACCCAGTTGAACGGTGACACAGGGGATGACGTCATATATTGAATGGTGGGCCAGTCTATGACGCCATTCAATAGAAAGGACTCCCTAGTGACGTAATGCGAACGTCATTATACGTGATGTCGACAGGGTCCCAGCACGACAAGACGGTACGACCCTTAATCACGAGAGTACAGTCGTTTTAGCACGACGAGGACGACCGACCCTCGGGGTATAATTGATAGGCCTTTGACCTGATCTTCACGGGTCAGGTCAAAGGTCTGGCCATCCTACTGAGGGGGTCGCACCTTCGTGGGCATTCGTAACTCTCCATTACACCTACACACTCTGACTCTACTGTCTCTTTTTTCCACGATACTTTTTCCCTCTGTCCTACGAGACTGTCTGCTTTTCTCCCCGCTACGCTAGTGTTAGATTAAGCTTTCTCGCTCTACCTACACTCACTCCTATGTTTTCTACTACACCCCCACACACAGCAGGTGTTATGCTAATCCTGAACACTTCAACATTACTCATAGGAAAGTTCTTCGCGCAGCTGCTGCCTCATACAGAGGAAGACCTGACCAGACGGGACTGGAAACAAGACTGGTTAGTAATGGAGTCGTTGGTCGATGGTGGCCTCAGTTAATGGTGTTCTTGGTCACTGGCGCCCTCGGGTACTGGCACCGTTAGTTGTGGCACGGTCGGATGATAGCTCGGTCGGGTAGTGACACGGTCGGGTATTAGCTCCATCGGGTAGTGGCACCGTTAGTAGTGGCACCGTCGGGTAGTGGCACCGTTAGTAGTGGCACGGTCGGGTAGTAGCTCCGTCGGATAGTGGCACCGTTAGTAGTGGCACGGTCGGGTAGCAGCTCCGTAGGATAGTGGCATCGTCGTTGGAAGGGAACGACACAAAAACCCAGGCGTAAAGTATGATGGCGGGCACCAGGTGCGTCTTGATTGGCTGGCCGAAGAGACGATCATTACAGCGTGTTTTTCTACGGATCAGTGATCTGTTTTTCTGCCAGTAAAGGTTTTTTTTGGGGACGACGTCTGTGTGTGGGAGAAAGCTTGTGGGTGTGAGGGGGCGGGGAGAGAGAGAGAGAGAGAGAGAGAGAGAGAGAGAGAGAGAGAGAGAGAGAGAGAGAGAGAGAGAGAGGAGGAGGAGGACGTGGGGAAAGAGTCGACAGCCTCGACTACACGACAGAACACGGCCCTGTCCCCAGGGTTGCCGTACCTCACACGAGGCGCCACAAGCGGAATTTCAAGTTAACTGTGATGTGAGGAGCTGAGTGGGATGTGTTGGTGTGTGAGGAGCTGAGCGGGATGTGTTGGTGTGTGAGGAGCTGAGCGGGATGTGTTGGTGTGTGAGGAGCTGAGTGGGATGTGTTGGTGTGTGAGGAGCTGAGTGCGATGTGTTGATGTGTGAGGAGCTGAGTGGGATGTATTGATGTGTGAGGAGCTGAGTGGGATGTGTTGATGTGTGAGGAGCTGAGTGGGATGTGTTGGTGTGTGAGGAGCTGAGCGGGATGTGTTGGTGTGTGAGGAGCTGAGCGGGATGTGTTGATGTGTGAGGAGCTGAGCGGGATGTGTTGATTACAGAAGTGTGGTGAAGGTGTGAGCGTGTGTCAAGCGCAGTTTGGCTTGCTGTCGGGTCCAGCTCACTCTTCGGGTTAACTAAAGCAGAATATTCAGATTTGCTTATTCAGGATCGTCGAGATCTATAGCTCTCTGTACAGCCGACCTCCTGGTGTGTGAAGTTGGTGTTTCTCATTAAGTCTTATTTCTTTTTTCCTACAAATCGCCGAATGTTCTGTTGTTTGTCATTTACTGGCATACAAGACTTTTCTAACTTTAGAAGTTTAGTCATTAATATTATCTTGTTCTCGTGGACTGTGTGGGCGCTGTGCCACCTGGCTTCGTGGGCTGGGCCTCCCGTCTTGGACTTGCAATATAAAGGGAGAGGTTCCTCTCTGCCGCAGGGCTGCCCGGGAGCTGCTATCAAAAAAACAAAGACAAATTGTTTCTGTTTCTTCAAGAATTAAGAAATCACCGACATTTGTTCCAACGGGACGTGAACGGCTCGTGGACGTCCTGACGGTCGCTCTGTTTCCCCTTCTATTTCTGTTGTGACGTTACGTATGTGTTGGTCATGTGAGATGTGACCTCACCCAGGTACTGTGGGAAGCCTCCGCACGGCCGTCATCCAGCGCGGTAATCAATGGAGAGGCAGATGCTCACTGAAGGATGGGGCTCCATAACGAAGCTTCGAACCTTCCTCGTACAGAGAGTTCAATTCTCCATCCCTTACTAAACCCCAGCTTTTCTCGTAGCGAGGCGTCGAACCTGTATCCTGTGCTGGAGGTTTCATAATAAGTGAGCAGACCCAAGATCTTGACCTTGTATAATACCTCTCCCGTACAGAGAGCTCGACCCTGTGTCCCAAAGAATTCAAGGAATCACAGATGTCGAGCCACTGACGCTACAGCTGCTCCCTGAACTCTCACGCGGCGAGGGATTAAAATCGCTTTACTGACGTGAAAGTTTGACCATTAGGAATTAAGAGGAAGGGGTCACGGCTGTTAGGACCATTGACACTTTTTATCAGTGATTGATCTATATGAGGGAGCGGTGGGCGGGTGGGGGGAAATCACCCAGGATGGGGAATGGGGCTGCTAGGGGCCAACATGAAAGACGATGGCAAATGGCGTGCTTGACTGTGATATGGCTGTCGGCAATCCCAAGGCGCAGTTGGCAGCGCCCTATACCCGGATGTGGAGAGTCATTGTTCGACCTCAAGTTTGCGCAAAGACGAGTGAGAGGAGTGAGTGTCGTCCTTAGTAGTGGTAGGCTGACTACTGGTGGCAGAGGCACCGACCCACCGAAAGGTTTTACGACGGTGAGAGCGGGTAGGTGTTCAACCTGTTATCCTTCGAGGGTAGAGACACTGATGACCAGTATGTGGCCCTGGGGCTTTTCTCCCACCACCTTCCTGCCTCTGGGCCAATACCGGGCCACTGTAGCCAGTAGTCACCTCAGGGGGACGTATGGTGTAGCCCTCACGCCAGGGGAACGTATTTTGTAATCAGTAGTCACTCCAGGGGGACGTCTGTCGGACATACACACTTTGGTGAGCGGGCCTTTTGGGCAAAAGGGGAAACCGCATGTAAAGAGAATGATTAGATTTGTCTATGGCGTTGAAAGCGAGAGAGGTGAGAGAGAGAGGTCTAATTTTTCTACAAAAAATGCAGTGGAAGACAAAAGAATACCAGAAATCACAGTCTAACGCTGTTGTGTTTAAATCTAAACGATTCAATGTACAGGGCTTGTGCACGCGATCATTACACAACTCCGAGAAAAAATCGAGAAAAAATCTTCAGCATTCCATTAGCAAACCTTTGTTGCACGGTTCTTGGAAAACACCCAATGTGCAAATTATAATGACTCGTTGAAATAAATCTATAATAACCAGCTTTTAGCTCTATATTCTGAGAGATAAGATCTTAATTGCCCCTAATAGTTATTGACCATCGCTAACCTGAGAGACATTGTCTCATATTTATTCAAACTGTGTATTGATCGTTGCTTAAAGCAGGTGTGTCGCGTGCACGTTGAGTTTGTCGCGTGGAACAGGTGCGTTGTGTGGAGTAGACGTATTGCGTGGGAGAAATTTGTCGCTTGGAGCGGGTGTGTTGCGTATAGTTGGCATGTTACGTGGATCAAGCGTATTGAGTGGAGCAGGTGTTGCTAACTGAGGGTGATAGTTAGCGGGTCGATGTCGGGGAGGTTGTTGAAGGGTGACACTTCTGTCATTGTCGCTTTTGAGCACCACGACGCGCGAGTACGATCATTAAGGGGTCAAGGTCAAAGGATCTGGCCGTCATACCCAAGGGACATGTCCTCAGGCTCAGGGTGGTTAAGCCAGGGAGTTCATGGGACGAGTAGGCTGGGCCACGATGGACGTGCCTGCTACCCTCCCCTGCCTTGCCCAGGGCCTGCCCTATAGCAGTAGAGACAGCCTGACAGTCATATGATACTGTGAGTGATCGGTGCAATGGTCTCTCTCTCTCCCTCCCTCCCTCCTCTCTCTCTCTCTCTCTCTCTCTCTCTCTCTCTCTCTCTCTCTCTCTCTCTCTCTCTCTCTCTCTCTCTCAGCAGCTGATCTTGATCCAGATCTACGGTTGTCACAGGTGATCTCATATTAACCCGTATGATGGCTGGGCGTAGCGTGCATCACACTCGCACTTACCCCGTCAAAGTCCTCGCTCCTCACGTCTCCTGGAGGTCACTCAGACGGGAGAGAGATGTAAGAGGAGGAAATGCGACGCGAGGTCCTGCCTTCAGCAGCGTGTGCATCACCGAAGGATCACATGTCTGGGTCTTCATCCTCTCATTTCCTTGTGGGACATTATCTTTTGGGGGGTCGACCCTGACCCGTGGCCCTAATCGGTTCTCCTGCTACACCCTGACAGAGGCACCAGTAGCCGTGACCGGTGCCTCTCAGTGGCCGTGACCGGTGCCTCCTCGTATTGTACCTGTCCTCTATAGGAAGCGCATCTTACTAATTCTCATATTCTGTATATTACTCTCCTCGCTTCCTTTTCCCACCGTAACCTTATGGCGGTTCGCGAAGAATAGGAAAAATTATAGGAATCCAAATCAAGACATTATCGGGAAAATGATGCCAGAAAGAAAATGGAATCGTGGTATCTGCTAATGTCATGAATGTAGGTCGAATGTCAGCCGGTGACGTGTGTGTGTGTGTGTGTGTGTGTGTGTGTGTGTGTGTGTGTGTGACGTCACAGGCCATTCAGACCAACCGGGTGTAATCTTTGTTTCCTTGAGGTTGGAGCAGCGAGGTCTATCAGAACCTCCATGTCTTGTCCTTGTTGCTCTGTGCTCCTATTCCTCCCCGGGCTGAGCCTACGTGTGTTAGAGCAACGCACGCGCGTGCACAACCTGGCCTGATATTAGGGAAACAATTAACACAGGTGAAGAGATGCGTGAGCGTGGCATGAGGGGGAGGTGTCTTTACTAGAGTACACACACACTTCGACGCATGCCTCGGTCCACGGCGTCTTGAGCCTCGAACGACGTACCACCTGGTGTCGAACCCTGATGGGCTGCAGGCTGGACGAGTGACGAAGCCTCAAGCACTGTTTTGTTATCTAGACGCTAATGAAAAGCCAGTGTAGGAAGGACAGCTACCGTCATGTATATATATATATATATATATATATATATATATATATATATATATATATATATATATATATATATATATATATGAAGTCATGAAATGACGGGATGTCTGTATCTTGCTCGGGTTTAAACGTCACCGTCTATTTTGAGAGACATGATTGGTCAATTTGGCTGACGCAGCGATCGGTCATGCCACACGCAACAGCGCTCGAGGGAGGAGGAGGAGGAGGAGACCTCGGGATGATTTTCTGTCACTGATTTCCAGGTCTCACACCTGTGTACAGGGGGGATGCCAGGCTGGCGTAGATTTGTGGGGGAATTGTCCCATGATGTGGGAGTTGATGGAAGGGACATTTACATGGTGGGAGGGAGGGAGAGAGGTGAGGGGTCCCAGATGGCTCACATCAGCAGTGGTTCACGTCAATTTAGGAACAACGCCTCGGAAAACTCGAGAGTCAGGGGGAACAATTATGGTGGTATGGCGGCTATAACACCGCCATGGCATGCGGGAGGACACGGGATCGATCTCGCGATGTAGCGTTACTTCCACAGACGCTGACAGACAGACAGACAGACAGACACCACTACAACGCAAGGCCAACTCATAAATATTTACATTCCATCATTTTCATAACGTAATCACGTCAGGCCACTTCGCTACATCAGTACAATTAACCAAGTGTTCTGAGGGCGTTTGGGTCTTGTGTGGCATTGGTGTTGGTGATTGTGATGTCATCAGTACATTTACCTACGTCAGTACAATCGAACACGTCAGGACAGAGTTAACTACGTCAGTGTAATCAACCACCTTCAGCACAGGTAACCACGTCTGCGCAGTTAACCACGCCAACACAGTTAACCGCATCAGCGCAGTTAACCACGCCAACACAGTTAACCACATCAGCGCAGTTAGCCACGTCAACACAGTTAACCACGTCAACACAGTTAACCACATCAGCACAGTTAACCACATCAGCGCAGTTAACCACGTCAACACAGTTAACCACATCAGCGCAGTTAACCACGTCAACACAGTTAACCACGTCACTACAAAGATAAAGTGAACACCAGCAAGGAGGAGGGTGTGTTGTGGTGACCCCCTCAGAAATAACCCACTTGCCAGACTGTGGCGAACCTGACGTGGAAAACAAGTCCCTCGCAGCTCATCACGTTAGCCCAGAACTTTTTGCCCCTCGCTGGAGCCACAACAGAGTGATTGCATCCACAACACTGTAATTGCTCTGTGGAGCCACAACAGAGTGATTGCTCTATGGAGCCACAACACTGTAATTGCTCTATGGAGCCACAACACTGTAATTGCTCTGTGGAGCCACAACAGAGTGATTGCATCCACAACACTGTAATTGCTCTATGGAGCCACAACACTGTAATTGCTCTATGGAGCCACAACACTGTAATTGCTCTATGGAGCCACAACAGAGTAATTTCACTCTGGAACCACAACTCTCGAACCACGAGAGTAATTGCACTCTGGCACCACAACCGAGTGATTGCAGTGTTGTTGAACCTTGACACACTGATTGCTTTTCGAAGCCACACTAGAGTGATTGCACACTGATGCCACGACGGAGTGATCATGCACTCAGAGATACAAGGATTTTCACTCGCGAATATTAACCATTGCATAAGGCTCTTCGAAAAGAGTAATCATGCTGAATTTCATGTTGCATTTGGTGGGAAACATACTGCATTCGCTGCGATGGTTGTCGTTTCTTGTTGAAATCTGTTCTTTCCTTTGAATTCGTATCATGGGCATGCTCCCCCTCTGGCTTTCCTACGACGCTGTACAACATTCAAGCCAAACTGTTCACTGTGGGAAGACGATCGCACACAACAGCAGACGGAACTGAGATTTCGTTAGGAAATACTGTCCTCAGCCCACACGTGGAACACTTCCGCTCGCTGGGTCCTGCGTGTTAACATCCATCTTCAGTATGCCG
This sequence comes from Panulirus ornatus, assembly GCF_036320965.1. Lineage (NCBI taxonomy): Eukaryota > Metazoa > Arthropoda > Malacostraca > Decapoda > Palinuridae > Panulirus > Panulirus ornatus. The sequence continues at coordinate 27,895,486 of NC_092260.1, read as the reverse complement.
CAAAGTCACACACACACACACACACACACACACACACACACACACACACACACACACACACACACACACACTCAACAGGTGACAGCGTGCGGGGGAATCACGCAAATCTGGGGTGTTAGCTTGACCTGCTTACGAGTTTTCTCGACGGGGAAGGTCAAACGCGACGATCATTTGTGCAGGGAATCTGGTGACGTGTGTGTGTGTGTGTGTGTGTGTGTGTGTGTGTGTGTTTTCATCTCCCGTGTGCGTAAATATACCTATCGTTGCGGATAAGCAAGGTGGTCGAGGTCCTCACCAGTATGAGAGGGTATCACGCGCGTCGCATGCCACCTCACGTCAGATCCAAGATGCTGAAGACGAGTGCAAATCAGGTGTTTGTCCTGGGGACTTCTGAGTATCGGTCGCTTCCTCTGGTCGCGTCTTACGTTGTGAAATTATTTTATTTTTTTGTCCTCCCTCTGTCTCTCTCGCTCTGAAGGAGGTACTCAGTGTTGCACATCTCTGGTGGTGTGCAGGAGAGAAAACACACCGATCTGTTCATTTCTGCCACTGCTGTTCCTTCGTAGTCTCACACTTCAAGGAGGACAAGATATAAGGAAGTATACACCCTCAAAGCAATGCTGTATTGAAAATGCATCACAGAAGTCGTCGACTGAAGAAGGTGGGGAACATGCAAGAAAGCTTCAGCTCAATGGAATCAAAAACTAAAACGTCTGCTTCAAAAAATAAGTGAACGCCAGGAGATGTCAAAGATATAAGAGTGGAACCCCTGCGAAGTCAGGGGGTGCACCGAGCGATCCGAATGTAATGTAAACCTGACATAAAAGGAAGACATGAAAGGTGCGGGTCGTGGAGGCCCCCCACAAGGGGTGGGGGGGAGGGGGGGAACGAGCGACATTGAAAATGGGAGTGGGGGGAGGTCATATTTAAAAGGGTTTGCGTACACAAAGAGGATCAGACCATAACACAGGAGCTGGACTAAGTCACATTAAAAGCAGGGAGAGCAAAGGCATAGGTCGTGTGGGAACAGTGTGCATAAATGTCGACCCCTTATCAGGTAAACATCTCGGGTGGAATATGTACGAATGTGGTGCTTTTAAAGCTACGAGGAGCCATCAGCTGCAAGATTAACATCAATGAGCTCAGTCTGTTGTGAGGTGAAGCTGAGATGACCTGAGATTAAGCTGTGATGAGGATGAGTCTGTGTCACTGAGGCGACTGCTGTCAAATGAGGGTCTCCTGAGCGAAGACTGGAGTGAGGTAAGACCACAGTGAGGTGTCTGTGCTCTGAGATGAGGCTGCCATGAGCTGAGATTATTATGAGATAAGACTCAGCGGAAGGTATGGCATTCTGAGATTTCTACGATTTGAGCGTACCAAACCTTCAGACGACGGCTGACTGAGCTGAGACGAAGACGAGCCTGCCATTTGCTGAGACAGACACAAGCTGATACATATGTAAACTGAGACTACAGTACCGTGAGCTGAGAATACTGTAGCCTGAGATGATCGTGAATTAAGACTAATATTGAGCTGGGAGTGTTTTACTCTTACATTAATATCAACTCAGGCTTACTTGTAGGTTCGTGCTTCCAAGAGTTTAGATTACTTTCAGCTGAGGTTTGCGTGACCTCAGACTTTCAGCTGAGGTTAGCGTGACCTCTGACTTTCAGCTGAGGTTACCGTGACCTCAGACTACCGTGTGATTAGACTCAGTACTCCGAGCTCAGATTATCCCGTGCCCAGACTATTCCCAGCTAAGACCATCCCAAGCACAACATCATTACACGTACACTGGGTTAGAGGTTGCTAATGGAGCTTTTCCTCTAGCGGTCTGTGTGGTTTCTTGTGAATTCGATGCGGGTGCCGAACTGCACCTCGGGAGCAGAGGGATCTCGGGTGGCAGGAGTTGACGGCGGCGAGTATTGGTGCGATAACTTCATCCCTAAGTATCTGATCATGATAGATTGAGATGCTAGTTCACAATTTCTGGGCCGACGCCTCGCACTGTTTCGATTCTTTTCCAGTGCCAGTGTTGGCTGGTTGAGGTACACCATGTCGTCTGCATTTCGTATGGTGCAACTGCTGGCCGCTAGAGGCGCCCCGTAGTATTTACAGTTCAGTGTATTGCTTCTGGTGGTCATGAGAGAGTTCTTATGGTCTTAATGTTGCCAAATGTATCAGCGTATCTCTTTATCACTCTCACTCTTCCCTCGTGAGCCAGCTTGTAGCACCTAGTTTCTCATTACCTTTGTTATGTACCACGGAATATGATGCTCTCTATCTGATTAACAATCCTACCTCTATTATCTTTGTTCAGTGGGGGAAGGAACCCTCTGCTTGATCATCGGTTCTTCATCTGTATTGGTGAGTGAGGAGGAGCCCTCTGCTTTGCTCATTCAGTATCTATCAATATAGTGGTTAAGTAGGACACTGGGACTGTCCCCCAGCGGGTAAAACCGTCATAGACCATCATGTCCTCTGTCACCTAGCTTTCCCACGCCCTCCCGAGTGCCTAGAGTGATCACCCCGCCGTCACTACACTGACCTGGTCACCTCTTATTCCTTCGGCAGATCTACAGCTCGGAGGCCCGCACGGATCAGCTGCTGCGTGTGTCCGGAGACCTGACAGGGGACTGGCTCGTCACCTCTCCCGACGACACCCTCGTCGTGGACTTCATCAGTGACGAGTACACTACCTACGACGGCTTCCACCTCGCCTACCGCTACGAGCCCAGAGGTACGTCGGTCGGTGAGCCACGAGGGACGTTGGTTTCCCCAGAGGTATGTCGGTCCGTGAGCCGACGGCGCGGCTGTCGGCCCACGGCCAACCTGACTGTTCATTCTCCCTTTGGGGCTGGTTGATGAATGGGTACCGAGCTCAGGCTGGTGTGTGTGTGTGTGTGTGCATACATACACAGAAGTAAAGACGTGGTACATATATACAAGATAAGAGACCAGGCAACACGATTATAAATCTGCCAAATTGTAATTGCTAATTGTAATCACGCACATCACATAGTCACACACACAGACAGTCATACCAGAGGAAGCTACTCATCGCTAGAGCTAAGTCCTTATCTATGAAGCTCATATCCCTCCAAGTGACGCCAGCGGGAATGATTAAGCCCAATAATGGCACATGATTTCCCCTGGTGCATAGTGGAACCAATCACACCTTCCAATCAGCCAGGCAGACTCTCCTTAACCTACCAATCAGACCACAAGACCGCCCTCGGTAATTGTCGTTAACCCTTGTTGGATCAACTCGCTACCATCGACAGAAACTAAAGTTTCAGAGATTCGTCTCGAGACAGTAAGTCTCCCTGCCACTCAGCAGAGACAGTGAACATGTGATAACAATTTCTCATCATCACCGCCACACGTCAGGCAGGCTTTAAATCCTATCAGTGGACGGCTTTCCAGTCAATCTTCTCCAGTCTTCCTTTCATTCCTTGTTCTCTCTGTGTGGACAAACACGCTTCAATTTCATCGCAGGAGGATTACTCAAACAACGATCCAAAATACCGTAACTATCATTCAATCTATCGTCTGATGCCGAAGGTTTCGTCATTGGCATCTTTGCGGTAATCATTTTGGTACTCCAGTTTGAGGAGTATGTATAGGTCAATGATTATAGAAGTTGACCTCGACTGGATGCGTACGAACCATTTGATGCGAACGAATCTGTTTATATGTTTTCTTCAATTGCCTTTTCATTCTGTTTTCTGTAGAGAATACGACACACCCAACAGAACGTCCTGTTGAGACCATAATTAAAAATACACACTGTTTAATTCAACGCTTTCTTGGAGCTTCTTCTCGAATCTCATAAGAAGACACACCTTTTGGATGTATGTATTCCCTTCGTTAGGCGAATCATTCATCCAGCGCCACTAGATTATTCTGACGTACAGAACTAAGAACAAATAATGCATGTAATCCGTGGGACAGGAGAACATCTAAATTGGATAACGGTGTAGCACGTTGTGAGGTGTTCATTTGGTGGAGCTCAGCTTAAATACGACTCCCAGTATTGTCTCGCTGTCCCCACACAGGCAAGGCCTTTGTCCTGGCGTTACAACAAAGGACACCATCTCACACTTTACTTAATGGTTGGGCGAGGAAACTGTTTTGGTAAAATATTACAAGATTTGGTTGGCGATATGTTGTGGAAGATTGGCGATATGTTGTGGAAGGTTGGCGATGTGATGTGCGAGGTTGGCGATATGTTGTGGAAGATTGGCGATATGTTGTGGAAGGTTGGCGATGTGATGTGCGAGGTTGGCGATATGTTGTGGAAGGTTGGCGATATATTGTGGAAGGTTGGTGATATCTTTTGCAAGGTTGGCGATATCTTGTGTAAGGCTGGCGATATAATGTGGATGGTTGGCGATATGTTTGAAAATAGCTCTGTAGTGGCTTCAGGTGAAGGATGTATCAGACACATACTAACTGTAATCTTCTCCCCCACACAGCATGCATGGAGGGCGGGGTGACAATCAACGAGGAGCACCTGATAGCACTACCTCCCCTCAATCTCCACGGGGTGAGTACCGGGGTGAAGGGGGGAAGCTGGGGTGAAAGTGGGGTTGGGAGAAGGATGAAATGGTGGAGCTGAGGCCAGGGTCAGGAAGGGAAGATGTGGACGTCCACCATCAGCTGCCTGTTAATTTATAAGGCAGTTTATAAGACCTCCTCCCTCTCCTTCGTCAGGTGGTTCCTGGACCCCGGTTGGAGAAGCCCCAGCAGCTGCCGTTGCTGAAGCCTGCCGGAGCCAAGCGTGAGGTGGGCAAGGGAGGGCTGTTGGCCGAGCGGCCCATGACCTGGCTGCCGCTGGCCAAGTACTCGCCCTGGGCCAACTGCACCTGGAGGGTGGCCGTGGACATGAGGAACATCGTCAGGCTGGATTTCCTCCGCTTTAACACCGGCGTTAAGGACGTCATGACGGTACGTGCCTGTGTCGAGAGAGAGAGAGAGAGAGAGAGAGAGAGAGAGAGAGAGAGAGAGAGAGAGAGAGAGAGGGGTTCAGCTTTACACATCAATCAGCAGAATGTCTTTTTAGGTCCAGTATACATGTAATAAGAATCATTGTGTTTTATAGTAGTTTTCACTGGGTATATGCATCTCTAGGTAACCATTGCTGTACGTATATATATATATATATAAAGCTAGCAGCGAGTAGTGGTGGAGCTAGCTACCCCGCAGCTCCGCGCAACAGCGAGTAGCGGGCGGTAGAGCTGCTTCCACAAGGCTGCCTCTGATATTAAAATGAGGGACAACACCGAAGCCTTAATATCCCGAGCTGACTGGGCCCGACTTAACCCAGCCAGCCAACCCTATCTCTTCCCACCACACGAAGACAACGTTGCCTCCCTCTTCGTCTCGCCCTCGGGATTCTCATATACTTTCTGCATTAGATGAGGCGAAAGAAAGGTAGACAAAACAGAAAAGAAGAAATAGAGAGGAAAGAGAAAGAAAAATAGAGGCAGAAATGGAGAGGAGAGAGAGAGAGAGAGAGAGAGAGAGAGAGAGAGAGAGAGAGAGAGAGAGAGAGAGAGAGAGTTCGTATCTTCTCAATGGCTCCTGCTGGCGCTGAACAAAGCTGTTCCACCGACGTTGAATTCACTGATCTTGACACTGGTTTAGCCTTTGATATCTGCCTGTGTTCGTCCTTGTTCTATATCCTCGTCAGTCCAGCCAGACAAGCTTGTTTCTCTCCTTTCTGTTGCAAGGAATCGTTAATTAGTTAGTTGGTTATGCAATCGTTGGATCTCCTTTATAGGATTCCCATTGCCTCGAGGCTGCGCTCCAAACGGGAGCAAGGTTAGATAGGCTTCCTCGGGGAGTGGAAGTCGTCCGTTGAAGATGATGACCTCTCGCTCGCTGTGTTCGCCTGCAGGTAGGGTCCGGAAACACCTGCCAATATATATATATATATATATATATATATATATATATATATATATATATATATATATATATATATATATATATCACATCACCCTTGGCAAGGCTGTACCGTCAGTTGACGAGGCACGTTACTTTACAGTCTTGCCAAAGAACTTTCGCCCCTAACGTCCTTACTGTCCCTGCTAATGAATGTAGCGCAGCTCTCGAAAAGGGTATTTGGTTAACACGAGACCACTTTTTGAAAACGGTCCTGGGGTCATGAATAATGATACAGAGGATAATAGTAATAATAGCGATAATGATAATGATGATGAGTACAATGATAATTGATTGGTGCCTTCATAAATATTGTAGAACTTATTCATCAAAGTTATTAAGCAATGATAATCAATGTATTATATACTATCATTTTTCAAGAGAAAAAGATATCAGTTTATCTCAATACAAAGTTATAGATAAAGATGTTGATAAGTAAGATAAAGATATAACTGGTCGTGGCTGTTGGGGAGGGGATTAATGCCTCGCGTGCTTTGTAGCCATACATCTCGACCCTACACCTCATGCAAACATCATCCTGTATTTGTTTAGTGTTGGGTTTTAACGAGTGTCAACAACGAAAAGGTCTCCCTGGACACAATTACCAGTATTAACACGAAGCAGGGAATCCCTCTTAGGTAAACAGTGAGTAAATAGTGATCTAGGCCGACTCATACCACTATTGCTGCCCGACATACTATATCTTCGAGGTGGGAAGCCCCAGATCCCTGGAATGAAGGTTGACTCGATGTGTATATACGGCGAAGGGTCACAGTCAGGACTCAGCGTGAATCCTTTGAGCACGACGGAACGACCCCTTAAATCCCCGGGTCCGACCCCCTCCTGGGGTACAGTGGCATGACCTTCGACTTGACATCAAAGGTCGTACCATCATTCTTAAGGGTCGTAAGGGCAAGTGCTTAAGGATGGTTTCGTCGTAACCAAGTGTTTTAGGGGTAAAGGATACCTGAGTTAGACCGGAGCCGAGCTATCGTACATTACTTCGACGATTGTTGTACTTGATCCATCGCTCGCTGCAGCAGATAAACTAGCTTGCCTCTCTCTCCATCACTGCATCACAGTTCCCTCTCACATCTCCGGATATTTGTACATCATTTGATGGTCTTTAGTGTGCCTTATGAACTTTCATCAGCCACACTACAGCTCCTTTTGGTAATCCACGGGAGGAGAGGGAACTGGTAGTTCTTGGTACACTCCAGAAGGGAAGTAACCGTTGCTATCCCATGGACGGGAAGAAGTTGACCCTTCCTAGTACACTCACAACCGGAGGAAACTGGACCCTCCCACGGACGAGAGAGAACTAGTAGTTCATATTTATTTGACTTGTCTTTAACGCCTGAGGCGTGGAAGGAAAAACATACAAGAAATCATAGATTAAAAAGAATCACGGAGTATTGAGGGTGTCTGGCCAACCAGTGGCGGTAAATATTTGCCAGCCTTGGCGCCACAATGGCCTCAGCGGCTCGAGCGTTCGATTGTGGCGTAAAATTCAAGGTGTCTGGCAGGAGTAAACACTATTCATGGCACGCCTGCCAATAATCCCGTATCTTACCCCTGCACGCCACAACCATTCTTAATATAAACAAAATTATGTTCAGGCGTATTTGTTCTCAGAAATTGCTTCCCAGTTTTTTTCTACGTTTTCTTAATGTAAATTTTCTGTGACGTGTTGACTTTGTCCCGTGCGTTATGACTTGAAAGAATCGGATGAAGGATTTTTTTTTCCCCAAGTTCTTTCTTCCTTTCTTTCCTTTTATATCAAAGTCTCCGGTCACGAGCAAAAGTCCTCATCAAGGCTGGGCCTTAGTTAAAAGAAAATAAAGGCTGAAGAGATGGAAAAGTAAGGAAAAATGAGGAAAAAAAATATGTCTGAGAGTTTTGGGCAAAGTGGAGGAGAGAGCGGGTCGGTGGACGCTGCTATGCGAGACACGACGAGGCAAAGAGTTGCAAAGCTTTGAGGTGTAAGGCAAGAAACTCGGATCACAATGGCCCACTCTGGAGTTGCTGACGGCCACACTAAGTCATCCGGTGACGCACTGGCTGGCCGAATATTACGTGGTCTGTGCTGCTGATGATGAAGGGTAACCAGGCAGTCACCTCTCGCGAGCAGAGAGTAAATAATAAGAACCATCATCTATGTGGTGAGGGAAGTGGGATGAGTTTGAGGTCAGGATGAGGGAGTTGATACGTCTGATATGTTTTGGACTACTACAACACGAAGGATTTCCTTTGACGTTACACTACAACACGAAGGATTTCCTTTGACGTTACACTACAACACGATGGATTTCCTTTGACGTTACACTACAACACGAAGGATTTCCTTTGACGTAACACTACAACACGAAGGATTTCCTTTGACGTTAGATTACAAGCCGATGGATTTCTGTGACGTTAAGGTAACAACACAACACAAACCGGGATTTCATTTCCTGGCGTCTCACATCAAATGATTCTTAACGAGACTCAATCAGAGAGCATTAATATCACGCCAGCCGCGACGCAATTAAGGCATCCGTCTCTCTCAAACTTGGAGACCATCACAACCCAACTTTACGAGCTGTTCATTGAACTTTCCCTTCTCCTCCTCCTTTCAATTTTCTCTCTGGGTTTCTAAGGGAAGCGGACAATCAATTGAAGTCAGTCCGGGAAACTGGTGATATCTGATTCCAATTACTGTTGTGTAATCGAAGATGTAGCCACAGTCAAGGGTTGTACGAGATGTTGTGACTAGGAAGAGATCTGTCGACGATCTGGTTGTAGAAGATGTTATCGGTCGGTTAGGGGGTCGATCGACTGGGTTTTGGTCGTATAATGTAATCCTTAGCGCTCTACTCCCTGATGCTGGCACGTTACTGCCTTCAAGTGACACGTTACTGCTCTCATCTGATACATTACTGTCTTCTTCTGACACGTTACTACCCTCACCTGACATGTTACTACCTTGAACTGACACGTTATTGCCTTCAACCTTCTGTAGACCTTTTCTTCTTCTAAGTGATGGATGTAGGAAGCTTAACGCTCCACTATACTGTCTTATTCTGTTATTTATTTTCAAATCCAGTACGTCTTCACCTGTCTTGTTAATATCATCATTTCACACTCGTCTATGCCCAGTTTGATTGTACTTTCTTCTAGTGTGGAGTTCCGTCCACTGAGAGCATCTTTAAACCATTGCATGACCTCAGGAACCTCTGTGACGTCTTGTACATCAGTATGTGTGGCACTGTTTGGATCAGCCAGTCCAGCGAGCGTCTTTCATAAGTAAATTGAACACCGGAGGCGACATCACACAACCCTGTCTCACTTGACGTCGAACTGACGCTAGGCCACCTCTCCTTTCCTCCCTATGACCTTTCCTACCGCACGCGGCGGCGTAAGGACATTGTAAGAACTGATCAGGAGTTACTGGCGACCTCCAGTGTGGGTCTTCTGGCGTCTCTCATGATCTATTCCTCGAGATGCGATTTAATGCCTTTCCTTGATGAAAAAAAGTGTTTTGTTCTACACCTCACGACCGGGAGTTCTCTGCTCAGGACCTCAGAGGGAATACTTGATCCACTGTAGCCCCTCCAGGTTTGTTGCCCTTCCAGGTCTGTCGACCTTCAAGGTCTGGAAGCAGACTGGCCTCCTTCAGGACCCTCGTCTCCCATAACTATCATTTTGGCCTCCAGGATTCTTTCTAAGATGGTCAACAGCCACACAAAGCCTTCCATTGTCTATATGTTTTCGCCAGACTATATCTTAACTCGTTTGCTACGTAAAGATAAAAATAAAACTCTCGGAAATCTATTTCTAAATCATAGTCAATCTTAGAAAATAAAAAGAACACTTTTCCTTTTCTTCCCCTTCATCATTTCCCTGTTTTTCCTGGCAACTGGGCCACTCAGTCCTTCATCCAGCGTCTCACGAGGCTCATTTTCTTCTTGATCTCGTTTTATAGATCTGTCCATTACGGTGGACGATCTATATTTCCCGTGTGCCACTCACACACACACACACACACACACACACACACACACACACACACACACACACACACACACACACACACACTTTAGTCCCACTGTTTCTTCTGCTCTTCGGCTGATGGCTTCCACTGGGAACCCCTCGCAGCTTTGCCTCAGTGTGTCCTCTCTCTCTCTCTCTCTCTCTCTCTCTCTCTCTCTCTCTCTCTCTCTCTCTCTCTCTGCTCTTCCCCGCCGATCGTTGATTCACAAGCCCTCCAGTGGCAGTTTTCCCACGAGAATTGGTCTCTTGCTTCAGAAGGTGTAGGCCAGACCATTAAGTGCAATAAAGACTTGTCTTTCTCCCTCCATGCGAAGACGAGTGAGACGCCTGGCGGACTGACGTAGGTATTACGTCACGTTAATGTAAGAAGAAATCATTTTCGCACATCTACGGTCAGAGGAGGTAGAGTCCAGTCCTGCCTCGCTCCTTCAACTGTTTATCAAATGATAAGATCAGTTTTCCATCAGAAAACGTCCCTTAAGAGATAAAAACTCTCTCTCTCTCTCTCTCTCTCTCTCTCTCTCTCTCTCTCTCTCTCTCTCTCTCTCTCTCTCTCTCTCTCTCTGAATTTCACCACGTCCATAACTGATAGTTTTTTTTACGTCTTTCAGGTCTCTCTCTCGATGAAAATAACACACACACACACACACACACACACACACACACACACACACACAGAAACACGGACTTCGTAGAGTTTAACGAAGATGTCGAGAATATGAACTAAATAGTCTACGTCATTTTAAAGCTTTTGTCTGTCTACATAGCAAGTAAGAGGCTCCTGGTGACGACCAAAACACCTGCTGGCTGACCAGACACACCTGCTGGCTGACCAGACACACCTGCTGGTTGGCCAGACACACCTGCTGGCTAACCAGACACACCTGCTGGTTGGCCAGACACACCTGCTGGTTGGCCAGACACACCTGCTGGCTGGCCAGGCACACCTGCTGGCTGACCAGACACACCTGCTGGCTGACCAGACACACCTGCTGGTTGGCGAGGATATTTCTGCCTTCCACTCCCAGACCGTTCACAAGTCCGGCTCACAGGTTTAGGAATCGCTTTGAATATTACATCTTATCTGTAGCAAATGGAGCTATTATTAATCATCAATTATTTTACATATCTACAGAACTCAATTATCTTTTTTTTTTATCTTTTTAACGTTATATAAGACGTCTGCATTTGGCATTTGGGTTAAGATAAGTGGATAAGTGCGAATCATGTCGCTTTCAGTGTGGGGGTTGATCTCATTAGGAAGCCACAATATATTATCCTTTACATGTTTAATGTTATATCTAATGGTAAGATGACAGGTGTTCTATAATACGTGGAGAGTGACAGAAAAATATTGGCTTATATGGAGACTGATGAAAGGTAAAGAGTGACGGGTGTCCAATGACGTGTGAAGATAGACAAGTGGACAGTGACAGGGAGAAAAGGTGACGGATGTATATACGATTATACGGTGACAGATGACGGGTGAACAATGACGGATTACAAGTAGAGACTGACGGGTAGAAAATGATAGGAGTTCAGACTGACAGATGAAAATAGACGGTTGTATGATGACAGGTAAAAGTGACGGATGGAAAGTGATAAATGAAATGTGTCAAGTGCATAATGACAGAAATAGTAACGTGTGAACAGTCCGGGTGGAGTGTGACGGATGGAGACTTACAGGTGGAGTGTGACGGGTAAGGACTCACAGATGGAGAGTGACAGGCTGAGACTCACAACAGGTGGACGGTGAAGAACGATGGTTGTGACGATGATATAACCCAGGACCTCCACTTGTCTACCAGGTATGGCAGGTGACGGGCGGGCGAGCCAAGGCGCTGCTGCAGTACGGCGGGGATGACGTGCCCCGCCGCTCCCTTCAGTCCACCAAGCCCCTCCTCCTCACCTTCGTCGCCCAGGCTAAGGACAGCGGCACTGGCTTCCTCATCGACGTCTCTTACATCATGAGAGGTGAGACGCTCCCAAGCACAGGTCTGAAGTACATATTTCCTTCCACAGACGAGAGGCTTTTGCGTCACTGTTGAGGTGTAGTCTGTATCATTATCTTTACCCTCCTGCCCCAGGAACCCCTCTTCAAAAAGTTCCCCCAGGTCTCAGGAAGCAGGCCTCGTTCACTGGGCTGGGCCACAGGTCAAAAAGTGTTTGTGTGTGTGTCTGTGTGTGTAGTGAGCACAGGGCAATTGAGGGGTAATTGTTCAGTTACATAATGGGTATAATGTGTCTTGTGACATTCTTAATCGCTGTTGGTAATGGTGTAGTAATGGTACTGTCAGTCAGTGGTAGTGTTAGTCAGTGGTGGTGGCACTCAGTTGTTGCTCTCTCTCTCGGCCTTCATTGCCAGCCTTTAGGAAATAATGTCTAGTGAGGGGAAGACTTGATTACTGAGGAGTTAGAGTGATTTAGAGACTCTCTAACGCCACTCGCCATCACCCTCCACCACCACACACACCACCCAAGGTCAGATGTCTACTGCCCTTCGTGAGCTAAAGTATCCTTCACATTTATATCATTCACCACCACTTAAGGCCCTCTACCACCCTCTGTCACTCTCTGCTACCTCCCACTTCCATCCAGTAACCACAGCCTCATCCCTTGACCATCCAGGACCCTCCATCACTCCCATCTACAGTTCACTACTCTCCAGTACCCTCCACTGCATCCTACTGCCTCCAGTTCCCTCCACCGTACTCTACTACACCTCACAGCCCTCCAGTAACGTATATTTCCCATTGTTCCCTAATGCCCTCCAGTGTTCCCAGTGCCCGCCAGTACTGCTCCTCCTCCTCCCCATATCCATCGCCTGTGTGCTACCCAAAGACCCACGTAGTGGTAGTGAGAGCAAGACCCACGTAGTGGTAGTGAGAGCAAGACCCACGTAGTGGTAGTGAGAGCAAGACCCAGGTAGTGGTAGTGAGAGCAAGACCCACGTAGTGGTAGTGAGAGCAAGACCCACGTAGTGGTAGTGAGAGCAAGACCCAGGTAATGGTAGTGAGAGCAAGACCCAGGTAATGGTAGTGAGAGCAAGACCCAGGTAATGGTAGTGAGAGCAAGACCCAGGTAATGGTAGTGAGAGCAAGACCCAGGTAGTAGTAGTGAGAGCAAGACCCAGGTAATGGTAGTGAGAGCAAGACCCAGGTAGTAGTAGTGAGAGCAAGACCCAGGTAATGGTAGTGAGAGCAAGACCCAGGTAGTAGTAGTGAGAGCAAGACCCAGGTAATGGTAGTGAGAGCAAGACCAGGTAGTGGTAGTGAGAGCAAGACCAGGTAGTGGTAGTGAGAGCAAGACCAGGTAGTGGTAGTGAGAGCAAGACCCAGGTAGTAGTAGTGAGAGCAAGACCCAGGTAATGGTAGTGAGAGCAAGACCCAGGTAATGGTAGTGAGAGCAAGACCCAGGTAGTAGTAGTGAGAGCAAGACCAGGTAGTGGTAGTGAGAGCAAGACCCAGGTAATGGTAGTGAGAGCAAGACCCAGGTAATGGTAGTGAGAGCAAGACCCAGGTAATGGTAGTGAGAGCAAGACCCAGGTAATGGTAGTGAGAGCAAGACCAGGTAGTGGTAGTGAGAGCAAGACCCAGGTAGTAGTAGTGAGAGCAAGACCCAGGTAGTAGTAGTGAGAGCAAGACCCAGGTAGTAGTAGTGAGAGCAAGACCCAGGTAGTAGTAGTGAGAGCAAGACCAGGTAGTGGTAGTGAGAGCAAGACCAGGTAGTGGTAGTGAGAGCAAGACCAGGTAGTGGTAGTGAGAGCAAGACCCAGGTAATGGTAGTGAGAGCAAGACCCAGGTAATGGTAGTGAGAGCAAGACCCAGGTAATGGTAGTGAGAGCAAGACCAGGTAGTGGTAGTGAGAGCAAGACCCAGGTAGTAGTAGTGAGAGCAAGACCCAGGTAATGGTAGTGAGAGCAAGACCAGGTAGTGGTAGTGAGAGCAAGACCAGGTAGTGGTAGTGAGAGCAAGACCCAGGTAATGGTAGTGAGAGCAAGACCCAGGTAGTAGTAGTGAGAGCAAGACCCAGGTAGTAGTAGTGAGAGCAAGACCCAGGTAGTGATAGTGAGAGCAAGACCCACGTAGTGGTAGTGAGAGCAAGACCCAGGTAGTAGTAGTGAGAGCAAGACCCAGGTAGTGGTAGTGAGAGCAAGACCCAGGTAGTGGTAGTGAGAGCAAGACCAGGTAGTGGTAGTGAGAGCAAGACCCAGGTAATGGTAGTGAGAGCAAGACCCAGGTAGTAGTAGTGAGAGCAAGACCCACGTAGTGGTAGTGAGAGCAAGACCAGGTAGTGGTAGTGAGAGCAAGACCAGGTAGTGATAGTGAGAGCAAGACCCACGTAGTGGTAGTGAGAGCAAGACCCAGGTAATGGTAGTGAGAGCAAGACCCAGGTAATGTGGTAGTGAGAGCAAGACCCAGGTAGTGGTAGTGAGAGCAAGACCCAGGTAATGGTAGTGAGAGCAAGACCCACGTAGTGGTAGTGAGAGCAAGACCCAGGTAGTAGTAGTGAGAGCAAGACCCAGGTAGTGGTAGTGAGAGCAAGACCCAGGTAGTGGTAGTGAGAGCAAGACCCAGGTAGTGGTAGTGAGAGCAAGACCCAGGTAGTGGTAGTGAGAGCAAGACCCAGGTAGTGGTAGTGAGAGCAAGACCCAGGTAGTGGTAGTGAGAGCAAGACCCAGGTAATGGTAGTGAGAGCGAGACCAGGTAGTGGTAGTGAGAGCAAGACCCACAGGAAGAAGGAGGTCGCACCACAAGTGATGAGCACACTGTAGGACTCTCCCGCCTCCTCCTTCGTTAATCCTGAATGTTTGTTATGCTAAAGAGTTCCCTGACTGGGCAAAATTACCGGGAGATCTTTTGTGTACAAAGGTTGGAGATAAATCAGATCATCCAGTTCATTAAGTAATTTGATTCACCTTTGAATATTCAACATTAATACTTCTATGTCCAAATTTTCTTTCTTCTCTTTACCTATTTGCTGAGTCTTATCCTCGTCTTATATGACTGTTGTCCTGTATTTTCTAGCCTTTTGCCTGCCTACTAACCTCATGGGATAGTAAGGAGACGAAGGGAGCCTTTTCCTGATGTTGTCGTAATTTGGCTCTATCTTTGACCCTTCCCCTTCCCCATCCTTCTTCAGCTTGTGACCCGGAGACCCAGGAGCTGAGTGCCCCGCGGGGTCTGGTGGCCTACCCACGACACAACTTGCAGGAGGACGGGGCGTGGCGCTCCGACGGCCACGCTCACTACGGCCCCGACCTCTGCAGATGGGTCATCAGCGCTCCCGAAGGATACGTCGTCAACGTCACCATTCTGCACTTCGACACTCGTCCAGACGACCGACTCGAAGTAAGTCTGACATAAGTCCTGTAGCGATCGCTTGTGTAGCGTCCTACAGACGTCGTAAGAATCCACTGAGATGCGTTCTATAGACGTCATGTAGAAATCGCGCAAGGTCCAGCGCGTCCTACAGACATCCTGTAGAAATCGATTAAAATCATCTTACAAACGACTTGTAAAGATCGAGTACTACATGTGTTTGGCTTGTATGTTCTCATATAAACATGGGTAGAGGAGTTAGACCCAGCACGTATTTCTATACTTAAGGTTTCTCTAAGCAGTTTCTTACACAAGCTTTGGCTTAGGTGGGGTACAACATTTATTAATATGTCAGTGCGATATACGTCCATCAAAATACAATTTTATTTTTTCCTCCTTTGTATTGATATCAATGTGCAGGAAATAATATGAAGTAAAACTGGAGGAAAAAACAGAATCTCTTATATAGATATCGTATAGCCCCACTATCAAACCAACCTTCACATATCAATATATTCTAAGGTCAAAAACATCCCTCCCTCCCGCAGTTCTAGATTAAGGACACAGTCACACAACACAGGTGTGCGTCCGTACGTGTGAGGTCTGACGAGCTCCGTGATGAATAAGACACAGGATCCAGTAGATACCAGGATCCAACCTGTAGATACCAGGATCCAGTAGATAAGTTAAAAAACCCCATTTTAGATATTACCTTCACTAGAGTATTGTTCTTTCAGTTACCTTTATCATTATTTTTAACACATGAAAGATTAAGGTAAAGTTTAAAGTTCTCATAAAAAGGAGGGTTCATGTGGGTATACGTAGAATGTGTCAGGTTATCTTTTGTGTAGTGTAATGTACACTTGTACACAGTCAAGGTGTTATGTCTCCGACGCCTGGTATTGGTTCGGTGGAATATCAAATGTGTGTTGGTTCTTTTACGCCCTCGGTTAGACATCTGACAGTTTCTGTCCGTCTATCTGTCTTCTTTGACTGCTGGTGCTGCAAGTGAATGCTGGTTGATTGCATCAGGTTACAATACTGTACAGGAATTGACACGCTCCCCTTCCCTCATACATAAATGCTCTTGTGCGTTATTGAAGTCAGAGAGTCAGAGGGATGACACAGGCACCCACTGACCAGGTATTGGACCAACTAGCTAGGCGAAGTGGTTTATAGAATGAATTAAACAAATTTTGTAAGTAAAGCTAAATTTTGGCTTTTGAGCCACCCTATGTCACAGAGTGGGAAACAGGTCAGTGTTTCGTTCTTCGTCTTAAGGTGTCCACCTGTCTGTCAGAATGTTAACCCAGTAAGACAAATTCAAAGTAGCTGAAGGACTCGACCCAGATATGTCTAGTTCGTGCTGTTTCAGTCGAAACATCGAAGGTCAGTGTCCCTCCATCACTTAGCTAGGGCTTGTTGCAGGAGTGGCGCCGTATCACAGCTTTACATTAAGGGATGACAGTGGGCGGGCGCCCCTGGGTGTCTCTGGCTGGGGGCACATCTTGGTGCGAGTCAGGTAGGGTGCGTGGGATGTGGAGTGAGTGAAGGAGGGGGTGCGTGGGAGGGTGGATGTGTATAGGTTATGTGTGTAGAAATGGACGTATGGGCGTGCAGGGCGGATTTGTGTTGGGTGTGGATGTGTGAAGGAGATACTGGTTGTGGGAGTGTTTCAAAGATACATGTGATAGCGTTGAGTATGAGTGTGGGTGGGAGGTCGTTACTGCGTGGGTGAGGGAGTAGTTAAGTGTGTGTAACTGGCTAACAAACGGGATAATGTTTGTTAACCTCACAGCTGTTGACGTTACATCACACGTCTTCTGGACAGGATGTCTGGAAGGTATTAGATAGACAACGCTGTCATGTGTTAACATCTTGAGGGCATGACGGTACGACCCAAGGGCATGATGGCGTTACCTTTGACCTGACCGTTAAGAATCAGGTCAAAGACCAGGCCAATGTATCCAAGGGTCGAACCGTCGTGCTAAAGGATTGAAACCATTCTGTATGAAGATGTGAGAACGTTATGGTCCACTTTTTATCGTTTAATCTTTATGGTATAATTCAGAAGGACTGAAGTCAAGTACCTCTTCGATAAATTACTAGGCTGTCGATACATGAAAGAACATATTCGTGTATTTCACTTTTTTCAGTATCAAGGATACAACAATTCATGACGTCAGCAAAACTAAACAGAGATTGATAACGGCAAAATGTTGTACGAAATTTCATCTAATTACAAACTGGACGCTACATTGTTGTGAAAAATTGCTAGAGATAAGTGCATCGTTTTAATTATCCCAGCAAGGACCGTGGATTTCACATTACTGCAGACATTTCATTATACGATCCTTGAACCGTCTTCAGTCCCGCACTGCTGACCAAGGGCTGCCATGATATTGGAGAACACAGTTGCTGAGACCAATACAAAGCTTGAAGTAAGACCCCCATACAACCATGATTGATTTGTGCCGGTAATTCCGGAAAAATTAGCGTGCAGAAGGATTACAGGGGTTGCAGAGGGTCTTCGTCAGACCCCAGTGGGTTGATACATGACGTATGTTGCATTGTAAAGTTTGTGGCCATACAGCCAAAGAACAGGCGTCCCACTAGACAAGTATGTATAATAGATAAATAATTTTATATATATATATATATATATATATATATATATATATATATATATATATATATATATATATAATATATATATATTGCAATGATGAATTAAAGGCAGTAACTGAGTGGCAAGAACGTGAACCAAAGGTTCGCCTTCGTGCGTCGTCATCTTGCTAATGAAGGGAGTGGTCACTGGGGAAATTATGAGGGAAGACAGACTTGACGAAGGCAGCTCGGTCGGAGTGGGAGGCACCGCTGGATAGCTTAGCTCCTCACAGTGATGAGATCAGTTACGGACGACCTACACAGATTATATTCGACATTTTCTCTTCTTTTTTAATTTCATTGTCGTACCGCTTGTTATATGACGTAGACGTGATGAATTATTATCCTGGGGTTGAAAATGGGAGGTTGGGGGTGGGGTGGGGTTGATTTTCAGAGTGAAATCTTACACCTTCTTCATGAAGTCAGGAATTGAATGGGAGAACTAATGTATATAGTTTTGAATTATCGAGGTATCGTGATGTTGATATCCACTTAATCGTACCCCAAGTCTTATGATAATGAACTTGAAAGGGTTAACGGATCATCCGTGACGATTATCATTGTAATAAGTCAGGCTGCGGTATGTGAATGGAAGATATCAGGCTTGCTTTATGATGCGATGCCGCTGATAGTCAAGATAAAAATACTCTGAATTAGGAAATATCACTAAATGAGTTGAATTATCGTACCTCTCAACTGAGGATCTGTCGTATTGTAAAGTGAATTATCACGAAGTGAAAAAATACCGTACTGTATATATATATATATATATATATATATATATATATATATATATATATATATATATATATATATATAATTCTTTCAGACGAACTGCTTAGCCAGATCCACCAGCGAAAACATTCCTGAGCAACACCTCTTAGCACTAACTCTGTACGTGTCTTTACCATCATCATCAACATGTTTTGCTATGCAGATGAGACTAACGCGCACTTGTGTTGTTCCTCAGGTGGTGGAGGGGGAGAACGTGACCTTCTCCCACAGCGGTGGCCTCCCCACCAGGAGGAGCTTTACCTCCCGCGGGCGGGAGCTCACCCTGCAGTTCAACCCGCTGCAGGACACGGACCGCACCGGCTTCCTCATCCAGTACTCATGGCTCCTCAAGGGTGAGTAACTCCTTCTCTCTCTCTCTCTCTCTCTCTCTCTCTCTCTCTCTCTCTCTCTGTTACACTGTAGACACTCACAGTGAGGCAGAGCCACTCACAGTGAGGCATAACCACTGACAATGAGAGATAACGTCCACTAAACATCCTTTTATGGCATGATGGTGACATATAACCCTGCCATAGACGACGAGGTCTGTTCTTGTATGATTAAACCCAGCCATAGACCCTGAGGTCCTCTTGCATGAATAATACTCATGTTCTTAAATACAACGGTGAACATCACACATGTTCTTTGAGTGAGACACGTCACCGAGACCAAAACACACCTCTTCATGATGAAAGGTAGCCCCTTAGCGAGAAACAAGGTTTCACATCGAGGCACAACAACCGTCCCCTCCTCCTCCTCCTCCTCCTCCTCCTCCTCTCCCTAGCTCAGCAGGACGCATCGGTAAACAAGGGAACAATGGGGTTAAGGCTGGCTGTAAACCATCTGTACGGCCGGCCGGCCTCGCACACAACACTGCCATGCTCCGCCCCGCCTCACAACACTTGCTGTCGTCGATCGTGGCACTAAAAAAAGAACAATATCCCGCGTGATGGCTTGGCTGAGGGTCCTCACGACGGAAGGGACACACAGGCTTGGAACATTGTCAGGCGATGAAGGTAATATGTCACAGACAAGTGGGGAATCGTGTTAGTGAAACAGATCTTACACGAACACAGGCAACGAAGTCTGTTCCAGATGTGGAACTCCCTCCCAGTACAGTACAGATGGGTAATTACACAGACGTAGACAGACAGACTGACATAAACTATATATGAGATGCAGGTCATATTATGTATCACCAGTTTGGTCGCCCATGTGAGGGACAAAAGGAGTCTGGTGGGGAAGCTTCGGGGGCAGACAAGTGAACCGTCTCTGATGTCAGTTTACTGAGCTGTGGACCGTGGGATGAGAAAGCAGGTCATGAAAGAGTTCTAGTTTTTTGAAGCGATAACAGTTTTCCCAGTTCCTGGAACGATACGAAAATTTCTGTGCCGAGTACTTCCTCGAACTAGGCTGGAATAGAGTGAACGAGCTTACGTAACACGAAGTACAAGATCAATTGAGAAAGGATGGGAAGAAATGATTCTGAAGTACAGATTAGGAGGATGAATGGAACAATCTGTTCGTCCATCTGTCTTTCCCTCCCTCTAAAACCTTTACTCAGTTAAGGGTCGGGTATATATTTATTTTTCTTTAAATCTTCATCCCTCTACTTTCATCCAGTATGGCGTGTTTTTAGGTATTTTAACTTATTACTATATAATAATGGCAATGTAGATATACTTACGTACTTTCCCAGGAGTCCCTTCCCTTCTTATATATATATATATATATATATATATATATATATATATATATATATATATATATATATATATATATATATATATATATATATATTCTTTCTTTCTTTCTTTTAAACTATTCGCCATTTCCCGCGTTAGCGAGGTAGCGTTAGGAACAGAGGACTGGGCCTTTTTTGGAATATCCTCACCTGGCCCCCTCTGTTCCTTCTTTTGGAAAATTAAAAAAAAAAAAAAAAAAAAACGAGAGGGAGGATTTCCAGCCCCCCGCTCCCTCCCCTTTTAGTCGCCTTCTACTACACGCAGGGAATACGTGGGAAGTATTCTTAATCCCCTATCCCCAGGGATAGGGGATATGTATATATATATATATATATATATATATATATATATATATATATATATATATATATATATATATTATCCCCGGGGATAAGGGAGATAGAATGCTTCCCACGTATTCCCTGCATGTCGTAGAAGGCGATTAAAAGGGGAGGGAGCGGGGTGCTGGAAGACCTCCCCTCCTGTTTATGATTTTCCAAAAGAAAAAACGGAGTGGTTGGCCAAGTGAGGATATACCCTCTAAGGCTCACTCCTCTGTACTTAACGCTACCTTGCTAACGCGGGAGAGAGCGACAAAGTATAATAAATGATATATATATATATATATATATATATATATATATATATATATATATATATATATATATATATATTTATTTCTATTTTTATTATACTTTGTCGCTGTCTCCCGCGTTTGCGAGGTAGCGCAAGGAAACAGACGAAAGAAATGGCCCCCCCCCCCCCCCCCATACACATGTATATACATACGTCCACACACGCAAATATACATACCTACACAGCTTTCCATGGTTTACCCCAGACGCTTCACATGCCTTGATTCAATCCACTGGCAGCACGTCAACCCCGGTATACCACATCGCTCCAAATCACTCTATTCCTTGCCCTCCTTTCACCCTCCTGCATGTTCAGGCCCCGATCACACAAAATCTTTTTCACTCCATCTTTCCACCTCCAATTTGGTCTCCCTCTTCTCCTCGTTCCCTCCACCTCCGACACATATATCCTCTTGGTCAATCTTTCCTCACTCATTCTCTCCATGTGCCCAAACCACTTCAAAACACCCTCTTCTGCTCTCTCAACCACGCTCTTTTTATTTCCACACATCTCTCTTACCCTTACGTTACTCACTCGATCAAACCACCTCACACCACACATTGTCCTCAAACATCTCATTTCCAGCACATCCATCCTCCTGCGCACAACTCTATCCATAGCCCACGCCTCGCAACCATACAACATTGTTGGAACCACTATTCCTTCAAACATACCCATTTTTGCTTTCCGAGATAATGTTCTCGACTTCCACACATTCTTCAAGGCCCCCAGAATTTTCGCCCCCTCCCCCACCCTATGATCCACTTCCGCTTCCATGGTTCCATCCGCTGCCAGATCCACTCCCAGATATCTAAAACACTTCACTTCCTCCAGTTTTTCTCCATTCAAACTCACCTCCCAATTGACTTGACCCTCAACCCTACTGTACCTAATAACCTTGCTCTTATTCACATTTACTCTTAACTTTCTTCTTCCACACACTTTACCGAACTCAGTCACCAGCTTCTGCAGTTTCTCACTTGAATCAGCCACCAGCGCTGTATCATCAGCGAACAGCAACTGACACTTCCCAAGCTCTCTCATCCCCAACAGACTTCATACTTGCCCCTCTTTCCAAAACTCTTGCATTTACCTCCCTAACAACCCCATCCATAAACAAATTAAACAACCATGGAGACATCACACACCCCTGCCGCAAACCTACATTCACTGAGAACCAATCACTTTCCTCTCTTCCTACACGTACACATGCCTTACATCCGCGATATATATATATATATATATATATATATATATATATATATATATATATATATATATATATATATAGCAATCTCGCCTGATGCAACAGGATAGCTTATCTCACGTCGTCAATAAATACTACACCAGCGACAAACGCCCGACGTTTGGTGAGTTGCATCAAATAAATTCACTAGATTTGGTTTACGATTGTGAGGGTGACTGAAGCCGAGGGAGGAGAAGCCTCAGACGTGACGCATGACAAGAGTTTACGAAACTCGCATGGCTTTGATCTGTGCCACGACTCACGATATGATCAGGTTCTTTTCTACATTCAACAACCTCGTTAGGTAGTTGCTGGTATATGTAAACAAGCGTAGACGGAAAGGTTTAAATTTAGCGGATGCAAAACTGTGGACGGCGACGTTTTCTTCTGTGTCTCTTACCAGAATTTCTTCCCCGAAACATTCTCGAGGGGTAACTTAAGTAGATTATTTTTGCGTGGTGATCTGTCGCATCTTATCGGTGTCTGTCCATATGTCAGCCTCTGACATGCGGTAAGCCAGACATATTCTTCAGATTTCATTGCCTTAAGAAGGTGAACACTTCACCACCTGATCTCTTGGCTAGATATGCTATTTACCTCTTACTATCTTAGTAAGTCATACTCTTCACTCACTATCTTGATTGGACATATAATTTGTTCTTCACTATCTTGATTAGAAGGCACAGATTGTCCTTCGCTATCTTACTTTAGACATACAGATTATCCTTCACTATCTTGATTTGACACAGATTATCCTTCACTATCTTGATTGACATACAGATTATCCTTCACTATCTTAATTAGACGTACAGATTATCCTTCACTATCTTAATTAGACGTACAGATTATCCTTCACTATCTTAATTAGACGTACAAATTATCCTTCACTATCTTAATTAGACATACAGATTATCCTTCACTACCTTAATTAGACGTACTGATTATCCTTCACTATCATAATTAGACGTACTGATTGTCCTTCACTACCTTAATTAGACGTACTGATTATCCTTCACTATCTTAATTAGACGTACAGATTATCCTTCACTACCTTAATTAGACGTTCTGATTGTCCTTCACTACCTTAATTAGACGTACAGATTATCCTTCACTATCTTAATTAGACGTACAGATTATCCTTCACTACCTTAATTAGACGTACTGATTATCCTTCACTACCTTAATTAGACGTATAGATTATCCTTCACTATCTTAATTAGACGTACTGATTATCCTTCACTCCCTTAATTAGACGTACTGATTATCCTTCACTATCTTAATTAGACGTACTGATTGTCCTTCACTACCTTAATTAGACGTACTGATTATCCTTCACTACCTTAATTAGACGTACAGATCACCCCTCACTATCTTAACTAGATATCCAGTAT
Source organism: Panulirus ornatus (assembly GCF_036320965.1). Lineage (NCBI taxonomy): Eukaryota > Metazoa > Arthropoda > Malacostraca > Decapoda > Palinuridae > Panulirus > Panulirus ornatus. Next base: position 27,871,725 of record NC_092260.1, on the reverse strand, counting down.
ATCCCTCACTCTCTTAACAAGACATCCACTTTATCCTTCACGTTCTGAACTATACACACAGATGATCCTTCATTATTTCAACAAGTCACTGTTCGTCTTACATTGTGTCTACTGGTCCTTTCTTTATCCTTATTCGTATGGGATGGTCTTCATGTCTCGATTCGTCTCATCCGTTCCGTTTGCTGTCTTTTTTTGACCCACGTTTGGTCATACTACTTGGACAAAATGACTCTAATGACATTATTGATGCCCTGCAAACATACCCTGAGGCCCGCTGCCACACACAGCCAGAGCTTGTGTCAACAGGATGTACAGATAAAGAGTCAAGATCATTGCCGGTCACGCCACAGAGAGTCTGTACCCGGCAGTTCACAGAACCTTCCCGTGATCCTCTACACAGGGAATGTATCTACCCATTTAATTATAGATTCTCCCAAACATTAATTGAAACGAGTAAATTACATTGCTTAATAGAAGCCGCTCCTGGGCTAAGGGAGTTTTGTTTTCTTTTCTTCCATTACGTTCGGCATCCCAGGTGTGGCTGGGGACCAGGGAGATAGATCTCACTAGCTGAGTTTTGTCTCACCCTCAAGGCAGGGAGAAGAGGAAGTAGTGTGTGTGTGTGTGTGTGTGTGTGTGTGTGTGTGTGTGTGTGTGTGTGTGTGTGTGTGTGCGTGTGTGTGATTGCTAACTGGCTTCCAAGTGACATAATCAACGTAGCATGAAATGGCAAATGAGATTTAGGTTTGCAAATGAATTTCCTTCGGATCCTTGAATCAAATCTCACAAGCTATATATGAGGACTGAATCATGCAGTCAAGGGTTTAAATCATCCAAGTTCAGGATGGAATCATCCAAATCTAGGATTGAACTATTTAGTCCGAGGCTGAGCCTTCTAGTCCATGAGTGAATCATCCAGTCCAAGGCAGAATCATCCATACCAAGGCAGAATCATCCAGTCCAAGGCAGAATCATTCAGACCAAGGCAGAATCATTCACGTCAAAGTTTGAATCATCCAGTCCAAGGCTGAATCATCCTATCCAAGGCCGTCGGTCGTTCCCTGAGCACCATCTGGAGACGAGCTCTGGACCCGGCAGTGTCTCGTCTTCCCTGACATTTCTCTTGCCCAGTTTCCTGTCGTTATGTTCCTCTTGATTTCGAGTCTCATTAGATTTCAAAGACATTTTGCTGTTAAGAGTATCGTGGCCCCTCAAGGGGAAACTGCGTGTTGTTGACCCGTGTTTCCTAGGCTTTTCATTACCTCTGTTGTGAGCAGAGAGAGAGAGAGAGAATGTTGCTCCTCTCCTTGTAACTCATTTCACTAATTCCGGCACCAAATTTGTTTGCGTTCTGTTCGACCTTCTCTAACAGTTGCTTATTCCCTCATTCATGGAGGCAGAGTTATTGAAACATATTCCAGTTTGTGTCGAGGACGCTTCGTGTATGAATGTATGTGCTTTGCATATCTTGCTGTCCATGAACTTGCAGGTAATTCTGGCATGAAGATAACATAGTCTGTCACTTCCGATCACCTTAATGTGATTTTTCTCGGGGTAGGTCGGGCGTGAGGGCCTCTTCAAGATCTCTGCCACTGGTTCTCTCGTATTTATGGCTCCTGCTTATATGGCACTCACAGGGTGGTCTGTTCTCACCGTTTCTCGTCTTCATTACTCGATATTTCTTAGACTTATACTTCATTAGTCAGACCAGTGCTGCCTTATGTGTGTGTGTGTTTGTAGGAGCGTCTTTATCATATAGTCTGTGCCCCATGTTCTTCGCATCTTCGTCATTTTAAACGAGTGTGAGTATCGTTAAATAAGTTTGAGATTCTTACGGTCCTTTCTCTGGCCAACTACTGTTGACGCAGGCTTTCGTCTGCCGTCGGCGCTGATGTAAACAAACACAGAGAACATTGTTTCCCCGAGACAAAAGTTCTGTCTTTATCGTGTCTCGTCTCCTGGCACTCACAGCTGGACGAAGGGCCTCAATAACTGGTAAACTTGGAAATAAATGGAAATAAACATTACAGAATGGTAATGAGGAAAACGAAATGTGTCTAATCATGACCAAGTCCGTCTCCTTGGGCAAAAGTATCGTACACAGACGATAGTTAACGTGAATCTTCCCCCATTCATAAAAGACATAAACTAGGGCCTTCGTGCAGATGGTAAATATTCTCGAGCTCAACGTAAAGGAATTTTTCCTCTTGACTCTTTATCTTATAATTCTAAATACTTTTCATTCATTTCCTTTGCCTTTTTTGAATTAACTAACGAACCATTAATGAACGGGATGTGTGAATGCTGCCAATTATTTAGATTTTTCCCCCACGTCTGAATTCAATGTCTTATACTTAACTCAGAGACTATTCTTAGTCTCGGATAAGTCTTGGGTCCCTTTCTGGGTCCGTAACGCTGAGTAGCTTATCTCACAACGTAAAAGAATTATTGACAAGCAAGCTTTCTCTTGTTGCCCACAGAGGGCAGTGTGTTCCACCCATTGTTGTGCTTTGTGGCCTAATGCGTTATTTTCATTGAAGAAATATATTGTGATAGAGCTTTGATATTGTTATCAAACTTTATAACCTCTACGTTACCCCTTCCCCCCTACATTACCACACCATAGCCTTCCCCTCCTTCAAACACAGCCCCCACCCCCTTCCGTAACCTCTAACTCAAATCCCATCCAATCAGCGGCTGTATCGACTCCCTTGCCCCACATCAAACACCGTCGGACGATCAGGTAAATATCCACGTCTTCAAAGGACCAACACTACCAGGTAAATTGACTCTGGGTAATCAGGTGTGTGTGTGTGTGTGTGTGTGTGTGTGTGGTAACGGTGTGTCTATACGTCATGTTACAAGGTGTGAGAACGCGGTATTGGGCGACTCTGCTTCAGTACGAAGTGTCGCATAATGTACAAGGATACGCACATTTCAGTCAGTCACTTGTTTCACTCCCGTCGCTGGATTTAAGATGTCCCCGAGCCACGACATTGGGGAGAGCACTGCCGACCGCTGATAAGCCTCGAGATAATGGGCCGTTGATAAAGCCCGGAAATACAGCACATTTGTGAGGCTTTGGAAACAACAGACAAAAATTAATGATGTTACAATGAAGGCTACCATGGCACAAGGTGTGAGGAGGCTGAGGGTGAGAGCAGCACCGGGAGTGAGGCTGAGGGTGAGAGCAGCACCGGGAGTGAGGCTGAGGGTGAGAGCAGCACCGGGAGGGAGGCTGAGGGTGAGAGCAGCACTGGGAGTGAGGCTGAGGGTGAGAGCAGCACTGGGAGTGAGGCTGAGGGTGAGAGCAGCACAGTTAAAACGTTATGGTTTTTATTGGTTCTTTGATAGTGTGGGGATCAGAGGGCAACGAGGTGGAGGGAGAGAGAGAGAGAGAGAGAGAGAGAGAGAGAGAGAGAGAGAGAGAGAGAGAGAGAGAGAGAGAGAGCCGGTAGGTGGTGGGTGAGGGTAGCGGGGGTAATGGGAAGGAGAAGCTGGAACACTATAACGAAGGAAACATATTATGAAAGGAAGATGAAAGAACACAACAGTGAGCAAAATAGATGATGAGAGAGAGGGAGAAAATATATATAATAGAGATAGTAAGAGGGACGTAAAAGTACTTAATAGGAAGGAATATGAGAGACAGTTTAGTGTTAAAGATGATTTAGAAACCCTAACTGAAGGGTTACAGACACAGGAGGGGCTTAAGACTCTAGCGGGATTCAAACCTATGTAGGTTCGACCCCCAGGCGGCTCTTATGGTGTTATGGAACGCGAACCGAAACACCACGGAGGCCCACTACACACACACACACACACACACACACACACACACACACACACACACACACCACTCACTAGCCACTTTAAGCAACACTTTTCTTCCTTTTTAAAGGCCTGCAATATACCGAATATTGCCCAGCAGATGTCTGGCTCATCATGACGTCATTGCAGGCAACATTACAACTACGATGAGTTATCGAACTTAATGGGATCAAATGCTGGTCAAGTCGGTAATTACATTCTCTCGTAATATGGCAACGTAACAAAGCCTAATTCGAGACACAGCTTTGGGAAGGACATTATGCATTCGTTTAATCCCTCGAACACGACGGTGCGACCCTTGAGCACGACTGTACGACCCTTGAACACGACGGTGCGACCCTTGAACACGATGGTATGGCCCTTGAACACAATGGTACAACCCTTTAACACGACGCTGTGGCCCTTGAACACGTTGGTACGACCCTTGAACACGACAGCACGACCTTAAATGGTCAGGTTAAAGGTCAGGCCATTATACACAAAGGTCGCAGCCATGCATTCAAAGGTCATACCGTCGTGTTCAAGGGCCATACCGTTGTGTTCAAGGGTCGTACCGTCGTGTTCAAGGGCCATACCGTCGTGTTCAAGGGTCGTACCGTCGTGCTTAAGAGTTATACCGTCCTGTTCGAGGGTCATACCGTCGTGATTATGTGGTTAGGCAATATCGCAAGCCTCATTGTTTCGTTACATAATCAGCTTAATGACATTCCGAGATTGAATTGGCATTTACCGTTGATGACAATATTGCCCATGCTCCAGTTTTTTTTCCATTAGTTTTCACTCAGTTTCTTTTTTCTTATCTCTTCATTCCCCCTACCTTCATGCCTAGCTGTCTGGGATAAACCCTCCTCCACCCACTGTCGTAAATGTGTGAGTTGTTTGGGATATGCCTCACCACCTCCCTCTTCTCACATCATGTAAGTGTCAGCTGGCCGGGATAACCTCACCTCCACTGTACCAGTTGTGTCAGCTGGCAGGGACATCCCTTGTTACTGTGCCACATGTGTCAGCTGGCAGGGACATCCCTCCTTTACTGTGCCACAATTGTCAGCTGGCAGGGACATCCCTTGTTACTGTGCCACATGTGTCAGCTAGCAGGGACGTCCCTTCTTACTGTGCCACAAGTGTCAGCTGGCAGGGACATCCCTTGTTACTGTGCCACATGTGTCAGCTAGCAGGGACGTCCCTTCTTACTGTGCCACAATTGTCAGCTGGCAGGAACGCCATCACTATCCACCTCATAAGAGTCAATTATCAGAGGTGTGGCCTCCAGTGCATAGCTGCACGGCTGGTGTCAGGGGCGACGCAACACCCAGACCACAGACTCTCTCGCCGTCTGCCACCGACATTTGGGTCTGGACGATAAAGCCAACTTTGTGGAAGGGAAGCGCCTGGGTGGTTATAATGCTGACGGGGGGTAACCCTCATCCGTCTTCTGGAAGGAAAGATAAAGAACTTCGAATTCGACTGCTGCGTGTGTCCCCCAGTGAACCCCACCCTCCTCCTCCTCCTCCTGGTCTGTGACCGTGTGGCCCGCCCTGGGTTATGGTAGATCTTCACTTGAGGCAAATGATTTGCTTTTCGAAACGTGTTAAACAGAACGTATCTCGTAAGGCGTTACTGAGTGACACTAGAGTGTGATATAAACGTACCTAGGTTTTTATAAATACACACACACACACACACACACACACACACACACACACACACACACACACACACACACACAAGGGTATTACCCGTACTGAACAAAGAAGTAATTACATATTACATTGACATATAAAGAGACAACGATTACATTTGATATATTTTCATAAATCGTACATAGAAGACGTAACTTCACCTAAGAACTGGGTCGAATAATCGCCTAAATAACCTCTCCAGGTTGCCACTTCGTGCCATATTGGCTCCTGGTCTGTATGTGATAATCGCATGATACTGACAGTTTACGGGGGAGTAACTGGTCGTGGAGACAGAAGTTCAGTGGAACACATTTGTCACCAGCAGTTCAGCGGAATTATTGGGATGAGAATGAGTGGAAATGATTGTTGACAAGGTGTCAAAACCCGTAGGCAACATTAAGGCCTGGGGTGGAATTTTCTTAAGGTCATCAGACAGGTTAAGGTCTATGATAAACGCTTTATCATAAATAGCTTAGAAATGAAAGTAGGGTGTTTATGCATGTGTGTGTGTGTGTGTGTGTGTGTGTGTGTGTGTGTGTGTGTGTGCAAGACCCGTTTCTCATGAACCAGTGACTCTCTGGGACGAATATAAACGCGCAGTAAACAGAACATACGGGAACAAACACAGTAACTCATCCTGAATAAACAATGGGTCGGGTTCAGGACGGGGGTTGGTTGGTAACGGTCGATTTAGCATTGTATTGATCACGTCACAGGAAACAGTTAGCACTGGTGAAGAGAGAGAACCCAGCCCTCCTCCAGCAGGAGAACCACCCCCGGGCCATTGTACTCAAGGGTCGCACCGTCGTTATGAAAGGTAGTGCCCAGCCATGCGTTGCCCAGTACCATCGTATGTACTATTGTGCTCAAGGGTCGCACCGCCGTACTCAAAGGTCGTTACATCATGCTTAAGAGTTGCATCATTGTGCCAGGGGTCGTAGCGTATCAACCACTGCTCGTATAATCGTGTTCAAGAGGTAAAGTAGATTAGATTAGATTGTGAGAGATCAAGATGGGTCATCCTACTTGTCCTAGGCGCGCCCTAGCCCTTCGCGTGCAGCAGACGATAATTGCCTTACCTGTTGCTGGTGCAGCCGTGAACGTTGCCATCTGGTGGTGGTCATCACACACACACACACACACACTTACACACACACACACACACACACCGCGGCATGGAGGGTTTTAGGATGCGTTGTGTCGGTGTTTGTGTTAATGTTAATGTTTGTCTAGGGAGTTCTGTGGCTGATCGTGGAGAACTGGGTACCGAGACTGAGGTCGCTGCCGTAGCATATACCACCTACCTTCTGCCCTCCCTCCCTCACCCACCCTATGATTCACGTCACCTGCCATGTCCACTCCACTCCCTCCTGGTTTACTCGGTTCAAACTCACACTCAATCCACCCGAAAAGCCTCTATCCTGCGCTGTTTACAGGATTAATAGATTTATGCTTCTGTCAAAAGGCATTTAACATCTGAATTCAGCAGATGTCGTGTCTCTAATATTATACAA
>NC_092260.1:27817198-27859698 GCF_036320965.1 Panulirus ornatus | reverse complement strand
CCAAAATACCACTAAAACCTTAACAAAATTCGAACAGAAAGCTGCACCACAGTAACTCCCAAGACTTCATCAAAATACTACCAGATTGTTTCACCAAAATAGTCCCCCCCCCCAAAAAAAAAAGGCCAAAATACCACCAAGATTTGCACCAAAATACCATTAGAATGTCTTGGCAAAATACTACCATAAAGCCTCGCCAGACACGGGAGAGGAGGAGACCGCCAAAAATATCGTTTTTTGTGAACCTCTTGTCAAACTTGATTTCACACAGGGTTACCGACGTCTCCTCCTGGGATGAACGAATAATGGCATTGCTGGCCGGAGATGCGTCCCTCCCTGGGTTCTATATATATACCATTCCTGACTGAGTCTATTGCATTCCACGAGTTTTACATGAGTGTATGTATTTCCTTTACGTTTTTTTTTCATAGGTAGATGGATAGATAGGTAGGTAGGTAGAGAGAGAGAGAGAGAGAGAGAGAGAGAGAGAGAGAGAGCGACACTGAGGACTGAGGCAGATATTTGAAGCGGTAGGAACACAGTCTTCTCGCGACCCTCCTGGAGTCACTTTGGCCTCCCTGACCCAGAGGACCATCTGACTAGTGCTGACTGACTCTCTTGAGTGACCAGACGACCATGTTCCATGAGTGAGTCATACAGGGTTCCTCTTGACCTACTCACAGCCTGACCCTACCAGCTGACTCGCTGACATCCTGGGTCTTACCTGTTGACCAGCTGACCCCCTGGTATAACACGTGTGTAGTGAGTATACCGCAGGTGGTGAGTATACCACATGTCGTGAGTATAAGTATATCCACCAATACCTGAATATAAGACGACGTTCTACGGGAGTATATGGTACCGAGTGTGGAGCGGCGACGGAGCGCGCGACATGTCGTGTCGTGTGTTGATGCGTGTGCGACGTCACTCAGCAGACAATGCTTTGCCGATAACCCATTTCTACGGCTGTCACAGCCATGGGTTAACGCGTGCGTAGCGGCAGTAAGGACGGCTGTGAATGCATCAACCACCAACACCACCCACACGACTCGTGTTATTGTTATTAAACTGCCGATGGTATGGCCAGTGTGTTTGTGTTTGTGTGTGTGTGTGTGTGTGTGTGTGTGTGTGTGTGGGTCGCTATGTCAACTATTCCATTCAGGATTTAGGTCACAATTCATACATGCATATCAAATTCTGGGTCTACATACCACAAGCATTTTGCTTCTTTTTAAAGTAGTCAACATGGCGAAGGCGATGGTATGCCTCAGTCGTACTCATGTCGGTTGAAAATAATTTTATTAGAAAAAAAGGGAAATACTCACCGTGGATTCTCCTTGGCTCCTGAGGTTCTTGTGGACCAGAGTATTGAAAGTGTGAGGGGTCGTTGGGAGCGAGAAAGATGAAGGAATAGAAAGAATTCTCAAACCTTTGCTGGGCGAGGAAAGAAGGAGGTATCATAACAGCCAAGCCTCGTATGGTTGGTCTTCACAAAGAAATGATGGGAAGCAGCAGCCTGTCGAATGCCCTGAGGCCCAATACTTAAAGTCTGGGAAACACGAGCAGCTCAAGAACGGATGGAAAACGGTAGTTAAGGAGAGGTGACAGCAAGAGCGCTTATAAGGCGGACGGCTTTGGACTCCACTCTGGTAAAAGGAGAAGTAGAAGAACAAGCATCCCACACATGAGATCCCTCACAACCTCTTTCATTTATGGTCTGAGAAGATGGAAATTCTCCAAACAATCCTTGCAAAAGTGGACCATCAGGAATCGTATATCGCGACCTGCGCGGTAAAATCAGCCCTCTGATTCCCATAACCTCCCTTCAGGTGGGTGCGGAGGAGCGAGAGAGTCACATTGGGAACGTCCGCCTTGTGAACCACCGAGACTTGGGGGCTCCACGGGTCCCTTCAGAGGTGGAGCAGTGAGGCGTCCTGGGACTACGAGGGACGTTTTGGTACGCCAGGTGTCCGAGACGACTTGGATGTGTGTGTGTGTGTGTGTGTGTGTGTGTGTGTGTGTGTGTAGTTGTGGTAGTGTCATTTGTCGTTGTGGTAGGTACTAGTAACGATGGTCGTGGGGTTACTGATGGTAAATGTGGCCACTGACGGTGGGAGCGGCTGTGGCGGACGTCATCACGTATACAAACCTAGCCTCACCGTCTCTGTCACTACACATTACCGTCCCTCACAGCTCTCCATTGCTCGATGCCGCCATAAAACATCTGCTGCCTCCGCGACACATATCATCGATCCTGAATATTGCTCAGCGAACCAGAGGAAGCGTCAGACTTGCCCTTCCCGTAAGTCCTCAGGTGTTTAATCGACCAAGAGCAGGGAAGAACCAAGTGGAAATATATCTACAGCTTTTACCTCCTCTCCCATCTCTGTGTAGATCGTCAACGAGAGTGTCTGTGCATCACAGAACTGCTCTAGGACAGTCAGACATTTGATGGCAGGTCGAGGCATTACGCAGGGCAGTGCTGGCAGGTGTATAGGGTAGTACAGGCCACTGGTATGTAGAACATGACTGTTTCTCTATCTAACTGCTCGGATAACACGGTCAGGCTGGTGTCTTATCAAATTATCACTCATAACACATCTACCTTTACTTCAGTACATCTCTGGTCTGAGCTTGTGGCTAATTAACATACGTTGTCATACATGTAGATTCCCAAATCTAATACTGATGGATATGAGTGTTTCAGAACAACATACTTGAAAATTGGGAAAATTCCTTATACATCATCAATACGAACAGCACATGTAAGTCAATACTTGTAAACGCCTTATATGACTTCCCTTCACATACCCGTAAACACTTGCATACACCCATACATACCTATACACACACCTTCACATCTCCCTACTCAGCTATACATGCCCCATCAAACCGTGTACTTCTGCACACACTTCTTCATACCTCTCTACGCCTTTGCTGACACTTTTATGCACCTGTACACAACTTTATACACCTGCCTGTCTCCGTACATACGAGCACACAGCCCAACACACCTGTTTTTCACTTCCTAACACCTCCCTTTCACGACATGCCTCCAACACACCGTCATACTGTCACCTGAACATACTTCCCACACAAATGAGGATCTTACTACATTGATCTGACTGTATAATGACCTGACCTGACCGTGTTATACACCCTGACTGTCTATGATAATCAGAACGTTGGTGTCCTGTATGTGATCAGATGATTAATATAATGCCAATATAATCAGAGCGTTGGTGTCTTGTACATGATTAAAAACGTTGATATATACTCACATTCTAAGACCTGTCTTAATACATGAATCGGAAGGAGTCACTCACAACCAAAACACATGGACAGGTCCAGATTGCCGAACCAAAACAAGTTTATAGATCCAGGTTGCCCGACGGAAGAATAGTGAAGGTCATCATTGAAATTAAAAGAAGAGATGATGTGAAAAATAGAATGAGTGAGGATTTGAATATCACGTTTGTATCAGATGTAGCTGAGCAGAGCAAGCTGAGATGGTGTGTGTGTGTGTGTGTCAGTGTACAGAGAATGGAAGGCACGAGATATGCTAAGGAAATTTCACCTGGACCCCTGAAGGATGATGTCCATTAGGAAGTTTTAGGTTCTAGGTGGACTGAAGGCATTATAATTCCAGTTAATTCCAGGATGCCTTACACTTATAATCAGTTACCATGTACTCTCCTAACGACTCTCCTCAGGTTTCAGACGGCGTCCAAGACATGAAGGTGACGGATGACTTTCACACGTCAGGTCGTCTGATCGAACTCCAACCAACACCCTCGGCTACTGTCTTCTTCAGCAGTGACCTCCAGCGTAACCGGGGCTACTTCCTCCTGAAGTACTCCTCCTGTAAGTAGATGTTCTTCTAGTTCTACCTCTAGTAAGTAGACCCTCTTTACCTTCTGTAGGTAGATGGTCTTTATACGTGTACCTCTAATGAGTAGATGGTACTTATATATTACGTGCCTCCTGTAAGAAGGTACCTGTTAAGTGTAAGTATACCTCCTCTAAGTAGGTACTTATCAGGTATATAGGTCATGTCACAAGTATATTACCAAGTATTTACAGCTTGTCAGTAGCTATTTATCAACTACATATGTCCTGTAAGTAGGACAGTCACTAAATTTCTGCGAGGTTTCCAAAAAAAAAAAAGAAAAAAGATCGTGAAAAGTCACAAAATCAAATCAATCTTAAATCTATAAAACCTTTAGAATGCTTAAGTATAAAAATCATCCAGGTCCTTAACAAGTCCTCGAATTCTAAAAGCCTTTTTTTTTCATTTTGTCAAGAAATTATGATTCATAGAGAAAGAGAAAATATTGTAAATGTCATTTTGAAACACTTTGCCAGTGGTTCAATAAGGACATCATATGTAAAAACTTATTCAACTGCTTTTGAATCATTTCATACTGGCATTAGGCCTGTATGACCGTAGACCAAATAATATTTGATATGAACTAGGGAAAAATGAATATTATAAACTCTCCCACTTGAACTATAATATATATATATATTTTTTTTTTTTTTTTTTTTTTTTTTTTTATACTTTGTCGCTGTCTCCCGCGTTTGCGTGGTAGCGCAAGGAAACAGACGAAAGAAATGGCCCAACCCCCCCCCCCCCATACACATGTACATACACACGTCCACACACGCAAATATACATACCTACACAGCTTTCCATGGTTTACCCCAGACGCTTCACATGCCTTGCTTCAATCCACTGACAGCACGTCAACCCCTGTATACCACATGACTCCAATTCACTCTATTTCTTGCCCTCCTTTCACCCTCCTGCATGTTCAGGCCCCGATCACACAAAATCTTTTTCACTCCATCTTTCCACCTCCAATTTGGTCTCCCTCTTCTCCTCGTTCCCTCCACCTCCGACACATATATCCTCTTGGTCAATCTCTCCTCACTCATTCTCTCCATGTGCCCAAACCATTTCAAAACACCCTCTTCTGCTCTCTCAACCACGCTCTTTTTATTTCCACACATCTCTCTTACCCTTACGTTACTTACTCGCTCAAACCACCTCACACCACACATTGTCCTCAAACATCTCATTTCCAGCACATCCATCCTCCTGCGCACATCTCTATCCATAGCCCACGCCTCGCAACCATACAGCATTGTTGGTACCACTATTCCCTCAAACATACCCATTTTTGCTTTCCGAGATAATGTTCTCGACTTCCACACATTTTTCAAGGCTCCCAAAATTTTCGCCCCCTCCCCCACCCTATGATCCACTTCCGCTTCCATGGTTCCATCCGCTGACAGATCCACTCCCAGATATCTAAAACACTTCACTTCCTCCAGTTTTTCTCCATTCAAACTCACCTCCCAATTGACTTGACCCTCACCCCTACTGTACCTAATAACCTTGCTCTTATTCACATTTACTCTCAACTTTCTTCTTCCACACACTTTACCAAACTCAGTCACCAGCTTCTGCAGTTTCTCACATGAATCAGCCACCAGCGCTGTATCATCAGCGAACAACAATTGACTCACTTCCCAAGCTCTCTCATCCCCAACAGACTTCATACTTGCCCCTCTTTCCAGGACTCTTGCATATATATATATATATATATATATATATATATATATATATATATATATATATATATATATATATATATATATAATATATATATATATATATATATATATATATATATACACACACATATATATGATAATGATAATGTGTATTCTGTCCACCACAGTCAGCGAGGGCAGCTGCAACTTCAAGCTTTCCCCGTGTGGCTGGAGGTCCTCCGACCCACTGCAAGCTTGGGCTTTCCATGGTAAGTCTGGCTTCCCTGTGTGTGTGTGTGTGTGTGTGTGTGTGTGTGTGTGTGAGATTGGGGGGTGGGGAAGGGTCCAGATGGGGACAAGGCTTGCCGGTGGTCCAACTGGACGCGGATGATAAGAAGGCTCCATCATCTGGCAGTAAACACTCGATATAACAGTCTGTCGCTAAGTGTGCCTCCTCCACCACTCCAGGTGGTGAGGGAGGGAGGTGAGGCGGGAAGATCACGAATGGAGGAAGGTGACATTATAAGACCGGAGCAGGTAAGAGAAGGTATGGTGGTGGTGCGTCCTGGAGGGACACTAAGTTGCGAATGGCAGAAGTGCCCCTGTGTCCATCCTTATCGGCCTACTAATTAAAATTCTCACATACATTTAATGATTCACTTTAGAAAAATAATGATTATTGCTCCACTCTTTTACGTATATATTTCAGTTGCAATACAATTTCTCCTAAGAAAAACTTTAATATAGAATATAGGAAAACCAATCAGTTGGTATATCAACCAGTATGACCCTCCCACTTGGATCATAATGTACCTCAACTCTCTCTTCACCCGATCGTTTTCGACAATGACTCTTCCGTGTATTTCAATCCTCTCCTCGAAAGTCACGAAGGCAACGTTAACTCGAGATCTGTTTAGCTCCTGAGTGCCGGTGTTGATTGGCAGTGTCAGTCAGGAGGTATTGGAGTGTTCCATTTGTTGTTTCTCCCTCTCAGCAGGTGTTGGTATGCCCCATGCGCCTGTCTCACCACTCAACAGGAGCTGGAGTGTTCCATCCACTGATTCCTCCAGTCAACGGGGGATAGAGTGCTCCACATGGTTGCCCTGCTAGTCAACAGGTGCTGTGGTGTTGCATGTGGTAGCTCTACCACTCAACAGGCGCGTTTACACTCTTTATCCGTAGCTGTGCGGAGATACAATGTATTAGTTATTGTCATACTCCAACTGTTGGTTAACTAGTGATAGTCCCCGTGGCTGTCGCACCTACAGGGTGCCCCAGACCTCAGGAATGCCTGACCAACACCCGTCCCGTCGTCCGCCCCGCACAATCATGGTCCAAAATATTCCCACCCTCGCGAGATGGTATGTTGATCAGGCTTCCACCTACACTTACCCTGAGAGCTTAATGTTCATCATATTTACACAGAACGTTATTTATGATCTTTAGTGTCCAAAATGCCATCATAATGCCGTAGCTATTTATTCCTTAAAAGCACGAGACCCATAAAGTAATTGCAAATCATTACTTGAACCATTCGTCTCCATCTGGCCCATTACCCCGGCCTCAAATTACTCTCAAATTCTGTGATTTGCTGGAGTTACTGGCGGTGTTGCCACGCGTGTGAACCTGCAGGCACTGCTTTCCGTCCGGGGGACCACCTCTGCCTCTAGTATGGCGTCAGCTTGCTTTTTGCGGGGATATGTCAATTTTAACTCACCGTGTCTTACACCCTCGCTCTAATTTGCACAGTCACTTAATTCGCGCACTCTGTAATTCGCACACTCTGTAATTGGCATTCGCGCACATTCGCCCCCTCACTTTTTCACCTTCCTCTTAATGAAAACCTCTGCCCGTTACGAACAGCCGCTATTATGCCACCCAAAGAGTGAATCTTCATAGCAAGTCCCCTGGTCCTCAAGTCCCCTGGTCCTCACTACAGGTGAGGAGGTCTGCGCCTACGTCGTTCCCTCTGATACTTCATATCCTCCTCCCTCCTCACTACAGCTGCTTTTCTTGTTCTAGAATAGATGATTTCTTCGACATTTTGAGCTTCCATCCATCAGAGCCTTTTTTTTTCGCCTGGCTATTCAATGAATCTTGATTCGACAGTTGAACAGCCAATATATTTCTGGGAAATATTTAATTTAGTTCGGGCTTGCATATGGCTTCTTGAGGGATTAGCATTATTAAATTGAGGTGAGGACAATGTGTTCTGCTGAGGGGATGGGGTGGGGAGGGAGTGGGGCGGTGTGTTGGGGAGTGAAGGGGGTGAAATGGTGTAGTGAGAAGAGGGGAGAATGAGACTGTAGTGGGGAAAGGAGGGAGAGAGACGAAGTTTTAGGAAGGGATTGGGACGGTGTGTTTGAGAGGAGAGGGAGTGAGACGATGTGGTAGGATAGGGTGGCGGTGTGGTGGAGAGGGGGTGAGTGAGACTGTGGTGGGGAGGGGAGGAAGAGTGACGGTGAGGTGGAAGGAAGGGGGAATGTGACGTTGTGGGGAGCATGGCTGGATGGAGTGGGACGATGTGGAGAAGGAGAGAAAAGTGAGGCAGGGGTGAGCCTAGAACCACAGGATGGAGTGAGAGGGCAGGGAGGGGAGTGGACCCGTTATGGAAGGGAGGGAATCGTCCCTGAGTGGTGGCCAAGGTGGCAGGTACCCCTAGAGGGGGTTATTGGGGGAGGGGAGGTGGGGCAGGAGAGGATCACCCCTCAATCCCAGTGGGTGTGGTCAGGTCAGAGCGAGGAAGGAAGGGTGGGTGGCCGACTATGGAGCTGCTCTGTCTTAGGTCTTCACTTCCAAGACTTCCCTCGGTAGGTCCTGTGCTGGGGTTTCCTATTCTGTGTCTTCCTTTGGAGTATTAATGTGTGACTAATTACCCGTCCTGCTCGAGATTATAAACTCATTTTTTCCCTCAAATGAACGTGTGGATGTGTATGTACGTGTGTGTGTGTGTGTGTGTGTGTGTGTGTGTGTGTGTGTGTGTGTGTGTGTGTTGTTTGCCTCTGTCTATATATGTTTGCGTGTGTGTATGTGTGAGTATATGTTGTGTGTGTGTGTGTGTGTGTGTGTGTGTGTGTGTGTGTGTGTGTGTGTGTTGTTTGCCTCTGTCTATATATGTTTGCGTGTGTGTGTGTGTGTGTGTGTGTGTGTGTGTGTGTGTGTGTGTGTGTGTGTGTGTGTGTGTGGGAGGGTTAGGGGTGGGTGGAATGAGGAACAGTGGTGGGCAGGTGGGAATGGTGGTCTTCCTACAAACACTGTCCTTTTTTTCGTCTTTATAATGTTCACGGGACGCTAGCACGCAAGGTCTCTTCTTGGTATAGTAGCGTTGACACGTTTGTCACATTCCGCCGGAGGAGAGTGGTCTCTGTACTGGGAGGTGGTTTCTATGCAGGGAAAACGTGGTCTTTATACTGGGGAAGGTTGGTTTCTACGCTGGAAGATGGTCTCTGTATTGGATGAAGGTGGTTTTCTTATTGGGAGAAGTTCGTGCCTCATATTCCAAAGCCGCTACCACGGACGGTCAGGGTCGTTACTAGGTACGGTCAGGGTCGTTATTACGGACGATCAGGGTCGTTATCACGGATTAGGGTCGTTACCACGGACGGTCACCTTCTAAAACACTTAATTACTTTCTCCTATAATGATGACGTTTGCATGTTACCACTGGAGCTTGATTCCGACTGTGGAGGGTAAGGCGTGATAATGGAGGTGGAGACACGCCACACGAATCACGCCACATGTAACCATGCCGCACGAACGAAGCCGTACAAACCAAGCCACACGAACGTATGAATTGGATGTTGTTGGTCGATATTTATTTGAGCCACGGGACCCCAGTACCCGGTAGGTTATAGTAACCGGTACTTCCCCTATAACCGGTAGTTTCCCAGTCGGTTGATCCCCAGTTCCCAGTACTTCCCAGTGAACAGTGGTTCACAATACCCTGTAGTTTCCCCAGTGCTCAGCAGCTCCCAGTACCCCGGTATCCAGCCTCTGAGTGGCTCTCCTGTGTTCGAGGAAGTGTGAGGCACACCTTCCCACGCCCGGCCAAACCCGGGAGCCGCAACGTGTTGACAAGACTTATATACCCCCGTACATTGTTGGAATCCCCCGGTGTGGAGAGCAGTAGAGAGTTAGTGTTCATTTTGGATCATGTCAACTTTATGGACCAATTAATTTCGCTTGTTATCCACAGTAATTACTTGCATTATGCTAATACTCGCTTTTACCAGATTGACTGGCCCTCCTGTGGTGGTGTTGGTGGGGTGAGGGGAGCTCAGCATACAGGAACCAGGGGTCCCTGGGATCTCCACCCCACCCTAATCCCTCACCCTCGGCCCGCTCAGTGCCACAGTTACCACAGTGCCAGTATAATGGCGTTGGAGGTTGGATGGGGGCGTCACGACCCCCACTAGGCCCCAGGCCCCATTTTCATGGGTCATAACACTGATTCCCTCACATTTGAACCCACGTCTGACCACTTCATACGGGCCACAGCACTCCCATTCCCTTAACGAACTCTGTTCCTCACAATTCATTTTACAAGCTTTGTTCCTCACGATATTCATTCACTGTACGAACTGTCTTTCTCACAGTGTTTATTCACTTTCAGTTTCTGCTTTCCTCACACCATCCATTCCCTTCACAGGATCTGTTACTCACAATATTCATTTCAATTTTCGAACTCTCTTCCTCACATTGTTCACTCCCTTTATGAATTTCGTCTCCCTCGCTGTTCTTTCACTATATGGATGAAAGTTGAAGCTGGTCTTTGTAGGCGTAAGACACAGCCTTACAGCTGACCCGCGTGCAGTATGTCTCTTGCAGCAGACGCGTGTGTAATATCCCTCTCACAGCAGACCTGTGTGCGGTATTTTTCTTACGGCACATCTGTGTGCAGCAGTCCTATCACAGCAGACCTGCGTGCCGTAGTCCTTTTGCAGCAGAGTTTCTGTGCAACATTCCTCGTACAGCAGACCACTGTGCAACATTCCTCTTACTTCACACCTGTGTGCAACATTTACCTATTAAGAACGATACGAAATCCTTGCTCCATTGTTACGCTCAGTCAGGTGTGGTGTTGTAACTAGAACGCGGTGTCACAGCCCAGCCCCGGAGTGTTCCTGATGTGAAACGGAACACATCTCGGCTGCTGCTGCTGCCCAAGTGTCTCGTTCTGGGATGTTCCTTACACGACACAGCCACATCTCGGAGACCCAAGTGGTGTAACGCTCCTCACGTCTCACAACTCACGTAGGAGGAGAAGCCCTACCCTCTCCACACTCCACAGTGGCTCTGCCTTCTCCACACTCCCTTCCAGGTGGAATCACTGGTGCTGCTCCTACCATGGAGTGTATCTTCAAAAAAACAAAACAAAGAAATGATAGTTTCAGCCCATAAGCCACTGGTGATGTCTGGCAACGTGCACGCCGATAACTGCATCAGATCCCAGGGAAATGGATTTGATTTTCCCTTTAAGTCGCTTCCCATTCTCGTTGTACATTTGCGTTATTGCAGGTTTTGGCTCCTCATTTCTGATGACTTTAGCTCCAAGGCTTTTGTTCCGAGTCGGTCCATCGCCACGGGAATCCTGGTACAGCTTCACGGCCGTACACATACTACTACAAGTCACCACGACCATACAGATCTTGTCACAGCTGGTGTGTCCTGGGCTCCCGGCGTTGCGCTGGTAGCAGCTGCTGGGTTGAATAGGTTTCATGTTGGTCGTTTGCGTCAGTCGGGCGTGCTGGGCTCCTAGATGGTACCGTCCTGATGAAGGAGGGTATGATCAGTCATGAGAGGAGCAAGAGCCTAAGGTATCGGTGCCCTCATACACATCGTGAGTCAATAAGGGCCAGCATGGGTTCGAATCCTGAGAGCGGCAGTAGGCTGTTCATCTTCCCCTCAGAGATGGTCCCATAAATGGGCACGTGACGTAGGCTGGTGTGTGTGTGTGTGTGTGTGTGTGTGTGTGTGTGTGTGTGTGTGTGTGCGTGTGTGTGTGTGTGTGTGTGAATACACACCTAAAGACATGATACATATACACAGGGTTAAGGGACGGAAGCAACACGAGTGTAAAACTCTCCTCCCGTAACACACACACACCACACACACACATACACACACACACACACACACACACACACACACACTCACACACACACACACACACACACACACACACACACACACACACACACACGCACACACACACAGTAACCACACACCGTCATCCTTATATACGATAACTAAAGTTGACAATCGATATTTCCCACACAGCGAGATATTGTCCCAGTGGAGGAAATTCAGGGAAAAATACGGCAAAATAGTCTTTGTTTCCTTTATTTTGGGAGAACATGAATTAAAAAGTTGACCCCAAAATTATAAAGTAATTAAAACTCTAAACTTTTATGGGTTTTCTTTTCTCCCTCCTACTCAGCCTTTTGTTCCTTCTGCCTTATCCTCAGACCTTTGGACACCTTACCTGGTAACCCCTGGACACGTTACCTGGTAACCCTTGGACACGTTACCTGGTAACCCTTGGACACGTTACCTGGTAACCCTTGGACACGTTACCTGGTAACCCCTGGACACGTTACCTGGTAACCCTTGGACACGTTACGTGGTAACTCCTGGACACGTTACCTGGTGACCCTTGGACACGTTACCTGGTGACCCCTGGACACGTTACCTGGTGACCCCTGGACACGTTACCTGGTGACCTCTGGGAACGCGATCCTGTGACCCATCGAGACGTTTATTGGTGACTCCCTTTATCATGACAGTCATCATAGCTGTTATCATGGCAAATAGTGTAGCTCTTATCATCGTGGTTTATCATAGCTTTCATCATGGTGGGCGTCGTAGTCTTTAGTCGCTCTGTTGTGTTCAGCGGTCGTTCGTTCGTACTCTAGGGTCGAATCATCGTGCTCATGGGCCATACCGTCGTGCTCACGGGTCCTCCCGTCGTGCTCACTGGTCCTCTCGGCGTGCTCATGGGTCGTACCGTCGTGCTCATGGGCCATACGTCGTGCTCACGGGTCCTCCCGTCGTGCTCACGGGTCCTCTCGGCGTGCTCATGGGTCGTACCGTCGTGCTTACGGGTCCTCCCGATGTGCTCACGGGTCGCACCGTCGTGCTCACGGGTCGTACCGTCGTGCTACAGTTCCCCCGGTCGGACCGGACACCCAGCCAGCTGGCAATAAACCCATAAATCGGAATAAACACAATTAACGAAGAGACAGGTGCAGTTCTGGGGTAATTGTGATTAATTGCCGTCGAGAGCGACACCCGGGCAAATCGAACGACGGAACGACAGCTATATCACCATCACGACGACAGCGAGAGCAACACGGCGCCTCCCGTCCCCAGCTCCTCCCGGCATTGTTCAAGACACAACAGGTTTCGCTACCAGTTAGCTGCCACGTCAGACACATAAGAACAGGACTGGCCTGATTACCTCCCCTCTAGAAGCCATTGGTCGTTGGATGCAATAGTCCAGAGAGGGTTTCCTCTCTAGTCTCTCCCTCCTCCCTTACACCTCCCCCTCACTTTCCCTATCCAGTCCTCCTCTTGTTCGTCCTCCTCCTCCTTTACTGCCTCCCCTCCTCCTCCTCCTCTTCTTACCCAAGGTTCCATTCCCCAAACTACCCTGCACCATTCTCAAGTCTCCTCTTATCACAACACATAATCTTGTCTTTCCATCTTCCCAACTGTCTCCTTTCCTTACCCCTCTCTCCCTTCCTCCGGTCACACACTTTCTCCCTTCTCCTTAGTCTCCTTCCCTCCCCATCACCCCTCCCTCCCTCTTCCCTGGCCTGCTCCCCTACATTTCACCATCCCCTCCCATCCTCCCTCCCTTCACTCTAGCAACACCGGTGAACATTCAGACAGCAATTAAACTGTGTATAATGAGACCGCGGTTGACGCTGCATCGTTACCGTAACCGACCATAATATTGTTCGTTGTCGCGTCTGGCTTTATGAGTCGAGTCTGTGAGCAGCCAGCTGTCTGACACACACACACACACACACACACACACACACACACACACACACACACACACACACACGATACTGGAACCACACAAAACACAAACCTCTGCCGTAAATGCTCGATAAAACCTTGAAATTACACACAAGATGAGCACCTACACCACACTACGCCACACCACCTCGCTGGGGTCATCTCGCCCCGTTGCAGCCTAGGGAGGCTGAGGAGAGACCGCATCGGTCCAAAGTCCAGTGCTCCAAGTACAGTGTCCTTAGTCCTGTGCGTGTCCGTGTGCCGAGTTCTTCTTCCTCAACAGCATACGTCCGTTGATGTGAAAGTATCTCTTCACAAGGCATTATCTGCCTTCATTTCTTTAATTACCCAACATTCCACCTCTCGCAGACTGTCAGCATTCACAGCGTCGTGTCTTTTTAATCGTTTCTATTTCTCTCCATCTTTTTTTCTTCTTTTGTTCTCATTTGCGTCGTTGCGTGTTTACCTTTCGTAGGTGGTGGACCTCTGAAGACCTCAGACTCATCTCGTAAATTCCTCTGGCATCACCACGGATGCTGCCGCGTCACGATCTCCTCTAATCTCTTGGCTCACACACACACACACACACACACATACAAAAACACGCGAGTCCCACTCGAACACAGAATGAAGGTGTGTGTGTGTGTGTGTGTGTGTGTGTGTGTGTGTGTGTGTGTGTGTGTGTGTGTGTGTGTGTTTGTTTAAGGAGACAGTAAACAAGAACTTGTGGGTGGAAGTAAAGGGGGTGTTACCGGTATGATAATTGTTGATCATCTGTAATATTTTTGGTTGTTGGATCCCGTCGTTACTAGGAGAGAGAGAGAGAGAGAGAGAGAGAGAGAGAGAGAGAGAGAGAGAGAGAGAGAGAGAGAGAGAGAGAGATAGTTGTTGGAGTGGATGAGGGGGTGGCATCGTGAATGAGGCACACCCTCTTTCTATACGTTCCTGACACGAGCCACTTGAGCGAGTGTCCACACATCACCTGACATCCTGGTCGTGCACCGCTCCACACCCACACACTGCAGCCAGTTCCTTTTTGGTCCGGCCGGCCTGGAGACGAGGGCAGCGGGAGGAAGGCAAAAGGGCCCCCCCTACCCACAGCCACCGACGACCCACACAAACATCTCCTCTGACGGAACTTGCTCAACACAACAGCGTGTCGACGCTCACCTTGTGATGGGCAGCACCCGCCAGCCTCCCCTGCGAGTGGTGATGACATGTCCTGGTGATGTGCTAAACTGGATAATTGTGGGGATTCCTATGATGACTGTGGTGGTTGTGATGACTCCTATGATGATTGTGGTGGTTGTGATGATGAACGGGATGATTATAATATTTCTGTTGAATTGGATCACTGTGATGAACACGATGATGTTGGTGGTTGTGTTGACCCGGATCATGGGGTGTTACTCGGGATTTTCGGTAGATTTCTTGACCTCGGGAACTGCCCAAGTGTACCACAGGGAAGAGGTGGGAGGACCTATGTCTGTATCTGTTGTTTCGTCTGTCTGTAGCATCGAGACACACAGACACTGTCTGAACCACCAGGATCTGCAGACACTGTCTGCACCACCAGGAGCCACAGACACTGTCTGCACCATCAGGAGCCCCAGACACTGTCTGCACCATCAGGAGCCACAGACACTGTCAGCACCACCAGGAGCCACAGACACTCTCTGCACCAACAGACACTGGCCTGTTGCCTTCACTTGCCGTGTCTTGATCGGTCTGATTCAAAAACAGTGATCAATTTTTTTCATTTCTCTCATGATTTTTAGTCGTAAAGATCTTAATACAAAACCATTTGGTTATAAGAGGAGTATTTTAAAGGACGTATTCAGATGTTTTTACGAAAAATAAGTTATCTCTTGCTGCAGGTAACCTAGACAGCTGAAATCCCCAGAGGCAAGCACTATTGCAATTGGTGGAATCCCATTAATCCTTCTGTGAACTCACCAACGCGCACGGGCGGATTACCCTCTAGGCTGCAGAGGATTGCAAAAAGGGGAGGTGGTGGGCAGGCAAAGGGGGAGAAAAAGTAAAAGGTTCGAGGTGAGGTGAGGTCGGGGGCAATACAATGGGCCCGTTGTAGACAGAGAGGATGGCCCGGGAATGACAGTATAGACGGGTGGCTAGCGTCAAAAGCCATATATAGAATTCAGTCCCCAGGCATTAACCATTATAGGGAATCCGATTCTTTTTTTTCCATGCCATTTGTTGACTCCTTAACATACAGTGTGGGGGCGCCCCTCCTAAAGCTTCATCTTAAGGTTCATTAGCTCCTTGATCCTCCACCGCTCACACGCACTCTCAGCTTTCCTATATACACTCTCCTTTCACCCGCAGCCACTCGCCTCTCCTTTCTCGTAGCTCCTTCAGAACCTCGAGTGTTCTATCGCAACAGTAGAAATTTCCTTCGAGTGCCCATTAAATTGGCCGCTGACGATCCGTTTTCTATAAATACCCTATTAATGTCAAGTGCCTTCTGTAAGAGAAGAGGCATTTTAGATTCCGAATATCATATGTCCTCTGGTGAGGTTGGGACTTACGTAGTAAGTCAGTAATTCATTCTTTATCAAATTATATCATTTATTTCATTTATTCATTCATGTCTTAAAGTGCTTCTCAATTTGCCCTTAACGTTTTCAGTTGATTTATGTACATATTCTCACGTTCGTTATTCATTATCTGTATTTTACATTTTACGTAGATATTCCACCAATCTACGTTCCCAGCTGCCAGCTCCCGAGCTCACGTCGTCATCATCAAAGCTAAATAAAGCGTCGTTATGACACGCAAGTCCTGGCGCCACCTCGTGCTTCTCCTAAGGAGCCCTCTGGCAGCGGGACTAAACATTGATAGGACTTAAAGGCCCTTATTCACCCAAGGTGCGACCTTGTGATCCTCCACGGGCAAGTAACGGAAAAAGATGAATAAAATATGGCGGGGGTTTGATAATATTCAGTGTCAACATTCTTGAGACAAAAAGAAGATAGAATTATTAACATCTATTAACTGTATATCTTTTGTGTTGAAGTTATTTTCCGTAGCTCATCAATCTTGCCTTCTACGGACGAAGTTAACTCGTACGCAAGAACGTATACTGGAAAGATAATCCAAACCTTAAGTATTAACAGAATGTATGTGAAATCCTGTAAGTCCCTTGATGGGAACGGCACACCTGTGGCTCCAGGGGGAAGATAAGGTGCTGGGCTGGGCATGCTGGCTCACCGCACTGGACCTGTGGTGAGGAGGGAGCCGGGCTGGGCGGGCTGGCTCACCGCACTGGACCTGTGGTGAGGAGGGAGCCGGGCTGGGCGGGCTGGCTCACCGCACTGGACCTGTGGTGAGGAGGGAGCCGGGCTGGGCAGTCTGGCCCACCGCACTGGACCTGTGGTGAGGAGGGAGCCGGGCTGGGCGGTCTGGCTCACCGCACTGGACCTGTGGTGAGGAGGGAGCCGGGCTGGGCAGTCTGGCCCACCGCACTGGACCTGTGGTGAGGAGGGAGCCGGGCTGGGCGGGCTGGCTCACCGCACTGGTAACTGTAGTGAGAGGGGAGCCGGGCTGGGCGGGCTACATAACCGTACTGGTAACTGCGGTGAAGAAGGAGCTGGGCTGGGCCGGCTGACCCACTGTTCAGGACCTTTGGAGGAGGGAGCTGGGTTGAGCAGGTTGGCTTCTCCTCACTGGGCTTGTGCTGACGTCTCTAGTTCTTCCCGAACATGGTACAGCCCAGGTTGCACCCCAAACTCGAGCTGGCACCACGGCCACGATCCTGGGTAAGTCTTGCACCGCGAACCAGGGTGTTAGTGGTAACTTTCGGGTCATAATGAGGTTGGGGAGGAAGAGGGCCGGCCCGAGTGTTGACGCAGCTCACCAATTTCCTGATAGTGTGGCGAGCGACGTCTACTTCTTTCCCCAGCCTGTGACCCCCTTCCCCACTGCTCTCTTTCCTCGTCAGCCATAAGTGCCTCTCCATCACCACCAATTAATCTCCCTAATCATTCTCTCTCCCACCACCAATTAATCTCCCTTATCATTCTCTCTCCCCGCTAACACCATTCCTTCACCCTCAGCCCATCAGGCCATGAGCAGTGCTGGACGCGAGACGCACTCTGGCTAGCTAGCGCTCCTGCAGCCCATCACTGGCTAGCTAGCGCTCCTTCAGCCCATCACTGGCTAGCTAGCGCTCCTGCAACCCATCACTGGCTAGCTAGCGCTCCTGCAGCCCATCACTGGCTAGCTAGCGATCTTCATCAGCATAACTGATACCTGGAGGACGACCTGCCGGAGGTTTAATGTTTAGACGACGACCCACCGGAGGGTCGCTTGTGCTGTGCTGTTCAGGGTTGTCGTCACGACATTCACATCAGAACTTGTATATCTTTTCGATATTACGTATAGTCTCTCATCGCCAGGATATATATATGTGTGTATAATGTATGTGTGTATGTATGTGTGTGTGTGTGTGTGTGTGTGTGTGTGTGTGTGCGTGTGTGTGTGTGTGTGTGTGTGTGTGTGTGTGTGTGTGTGTGTGTGTGTGTGTGTGTGTATTCTTTATTTCTGATAGATGTGAGTGGTCTTCGGCGAGGCTTTCTTCAAAGGTCTCTTTCCTTTTTGCAGTCCGTATTGCAATCTGATTTCAGTGTCTCAGTTTTCCAAAATTTTTCCTCTGTGTTTCATATCTTGTCGTACACCGTCGTAGGTTAGACTGTCTAACTGTCTGAAGGGCAGAGATACCGTAGGAATTACTTTATATCTTTTAAGTCATAGTGGTAGATACTTTCCACCCTTCTCTCCTATTCTTATCTGAGGATCAGAGTTCATCCTTCTCTATCCACTCGGCGAGGGGTTGTGGGATAGGGAGGATGAGATATCCACTGACTCAGAGCCCATCCCTCACTGTTCTCAAGCCTCGGAGTTTATTTACCGACTCACAGACTCAGTATTCACTTCTTCATCATTCATCATACTCACCTTCGATTGATATTATTTTTTTTTTTTCAAGTTTTGTATGATTGATCTTTCTCCTTCCCTACCCCTCCCTCACTCTCTCTCTCTCTTAAAAGGTCAGAGGAGGGGATTCTCATGAGGACTTGCCTATTTCAAGTCTCAGATTTCATTGGAAATATCTTTCGGTCTCTCCCACATCTGCCTCTATTTCCTACGTTGTACACACTAGATCATTGTGTCTCTCTCATGCACTGAACATAAACTCCCAAATCTCTTCGTCGATACGGAAGTGAGGCTTTAGATTTCCTTCCTTTGAAGTGTAACCATGATGCCCTGAATATGATTATATAAGGCATTGGATTTCGCGAAGCAGTATCGACTTGGATATAAGATGCTAATTCCGGTAAACGCTGTAGATCAACAGTAAAAGACAAGACACAAGTCTGTTTCTATACGTTGGAGTAGACTAAGCTTTCTGCTGACCTGAAGACTTAACTGCTCGTATTTCTTTCAGTGTGAATGACTTACCAAATGCATATGAACATTAGGGTGTGGTTAAGATGTCATAAGGTCACAGCAATTTGCGACGTTATCAAGAGAATTCTGGCGTATATGTATGTATATGAAGTAATTGTTTTTGAGGTCATCTTGATTAATAAACTGGTTATGTTATTCAGTCTTGGCTGTTCTGTCTGACCCTGACAGGTTCAGAGAGTCGGATGGTGGTGGCGGAGGAGTCTGGTATGGGCCTCCAGTTACCAAGGGGATACAGGGCCGTCCTCACCTCCCCGTGGATCACCCCAACCACAGGTAAGTCCTGGTCAGAGGTCAGAACCCTTCTCACCTCCCCTTAGATTACCCATTGACAGGTTACTTGAGTTAGAAGACAGGGAGGTCCATGCCTCACTATAGTACAGGGGACAGAGTCATCCTCACCTCCTCTGGACCAGGAGTCAGGACCTTCTTCGCTTTCCCTGTGGACCTTCCCTACCACAGGCCTACACATCATCGAACCCTCGAAAGGCAGGTATGAAGATCCCAGCTGGGGCAGAGCCAACTCGAGGAGCTCTGGGTTTAAGATCAGCCAGCTGGCAGTGGGATCTCCAGACGACCAATTCATGTCATTAAGAACATTACGACCAGGTGACACTCGCACCCCTGCCTGACACATTAGGAGCAACAGCGCCATTGCCTCGCAATGGATTACCTTAATGAACGTCTAACGACTTGTTATTAGCATTAACTGTCGTGACTCACAATGAGCTCGTCATTCTCTCTATAATGAACCAGTCTGTGCTTGTGTTGATAGATCTGTCTATCAGTATCTTCATCTACAGCATCACTGATAGATGATGTCCTACATTGTTTCCCAAACATCCTGCTTAGGTACCTTACCTGGGGTTACAGAAACATTCCAAGTTTCCGACGAATGACTTTGATAGACCAGTGGTGCATGGTGGAAGTACAGCTGCTTCGTCCGCCTCGGATCGAAAGCGTATCGAAACTTCGTCAAGTTCTTAAACTCTAAGGCTGATGATGTCATTACATCATTTGAACCAGTGAAGAAACACGTTTTTAGATATATCATCAAAAACCAACTGCTTCTAACTCATTATAGAGAGACATTCTCCCTTCAGACGTTTGCAGAACTATTGGTTAATTCACAGACACGAGAGGTAGGTATCTGGTATTTGGTTCACAATGTCTTGGACTTCCGTTGAAACCTCATTCATGAACCCATGTGCAAGTCTAAACCATGAGACCTGGCCACGCACGTCTACTGTTGTGTCTGTGCAACGCTGGATTATAACGATACGATCCTTGAGTATGATGGCCTGACTTTTGACCTGACCCTTGAAGATCAGGCCAAAGATCAGGTCAACATGCCCAAAGGTTGTCGTACCATCGTCTTCATGGGATTATTCGGTGAGGCCAGAGTCACATGCCTCGAGCTACAGAAGGAAGTACACCCGTCTTGACCCTGTATGAACATGGTACGTGGTAGTGGCAGATCTCCATCGCCCCACACATCACTACCTACTGTAGTGCGTCCAAACCCATACATACAGACATACATACATACATACGTACGTACAATGTGTCTGTCTGTCTGTGTGAGGCAGCCGAATCCTCCTCACGGAATGAGGAAGCAGTTGACTATTCCCTACACTCCATCTTGTATCCCAGCCCTACGGCACCCTCCTCACCTTACCTAGCTAACACCCTAACACTCCCTCACCCTGCCTACCATAAAGCTCTCTTGCCTGCCTCACATCTCCCTCCCTGACCCGCCACCACTGACGAGCCTGGTCATGTCTTGAGGCTGGAGGGAGGGAGTGAACATCTTAACCCGTCCTGATGATGATTGCCAGCTAACTTAATCTGTAGATTCACTTAACGTATTCACTTACTCCTCACTTACCGTGATTTATAAGTGGACTTATACTGAAAGTATCTGAGAGAGAGAGAGAGAGAGAGAGAGAGAGAGAGAGAGAGAGAGAGAGAGAGAGAGAGAGAGAGAGAAATCTGGTTTAGGAGACACAAGGGCATCACACAGCAGAAGAAAAGGGGAAAGTCTATAATGGGATCGATCGACGCTAACTTTCTAACTTCCGTTTCCTCTTTCTTGTCTAACTTTCTAACTTCTATATTCTTTCCCTATCTAACTTTACCCACAGCAACAGCTTGCTCGGTACAACTTGGCTGCAACAGTTTTTTTTTTCTTTTTTATCCGAAGCATTGTTTTTTCCATCCTGCCTCTCACCTCACACTCTCCCCCTCCCCCATCTCTCCCTCACTCTCATCTCCCCACCTCCAACCCTTCATCCTTACTCTCACTCCCTCTTCCCCACCCCAACTCTCCTCCCTCATTCTCACTCCCCTATCTCTCCTCCTTAACCTTCACCTTACTCTTACTCCCTCTCTCACTGCCTCTCTCTCCTATCCATCTAAGCTTCCCCATCCTCTTCATTTTCTCTCTCTTTCCTTTGTTTTCCTTCTCTCTTTCATCCCTGTTTCCCTTATCTTCTCTCCCTTCCTTTTACCCTTCCACTGCTTTCATCTCCCTAGATTTTTCCTCCCTCTCCCTGTCTTTCTTCCTTCTCCCTCCTCTCCTTTAATCCCTCTCTCTCTCTCTCTCTCTCTCTCTCTCTCTCTCTCTCTCTCTCTCTCTCTCTCTCTCTCTCTCTCTCTCCTGTTCCCATTCCCACTCCGCCTTCCCTCCCATACTCTGTTTCTCCCTCTGTTCCTCCCCCCTCCCCATCTCTATATCTTCCTTTCTTCCTTTGTATCACCCTTCCTCCCCAGCCTCCACTCATAGATGACTCAATTATGGTGATTCATAAATATCAGAGGCACACACACACACACACACACACACACACACACACACACACACACACACACACACACACACACACAACACACACATCATTCTTATGGTACAAGGGTTTGTACTGTGTATTTTCTCATACGGTTCTTTGTTTTTTGCCTTTCTTCATGTAATTCAATAATCCATTTATATGATCTATTATTATATTATTATTATAATTATTATCATCATTACTATTATTATTATTATCAATAACATTATTATTGTTATCATTATCATTATTGTTATTATTATTATTATTATTATTATTATTATTATTATCATTATTATGTTACACACATACACATGAATGTAAACACAGACGAGCAAACACATACACACTCTTCCCACAAGTACCTACAGTCTACATCAGTGGCACTGTACCCCACTGGTAACACTAGCTCACATCAGTGGCACTCTACCCCACTGGTAACACTAGCTCACATCAGTGGCACTCTACCCCACTGGTAACACTAGCTCATATCATTTATACTTACTCCCACAGGCTTCATCAGTGTCACTATCCTCCACAGGTAACGCTGGTAACGCTAGCCCTCATCACTGTCACTCTCCCCCACAGGTAACGGCCCTGGTGACGGAGTCGCCATGTGTCTGCGACTGGACTATCTGCTAGACGGGCCGGACGCCTTCCTGTTATCGGCGCGGGTGGTGCAGGAACAGAGCTTCCAGGAGTCCACGGTGCTGCTCTTCCTCTATGGACCACACGGCAACAGGTCCCTCACCACAGCGCTCAACTTCACCGTCACTGACCCCTTCCAGGTACGGCCACTTAGATATGCTTCCACGTAGGCCGCATGTAGAGAGCATCGCTTCCTGGAGTAACATTTCCAGTTAGGGCATCGTATCTAGTTACTTCGTCTTTCAAATAGCGTCTGTTTCATGTAAGGCTTTTAAGTTTAATGCCTCCAAGACTCAATTTCTACCCATCTCTCCATCGAAAACTCCTCAAAACTCTCGTCTCTCCTTTGACGGCTCTGTAATTCCATCTCTTGACTCAGTGAATATACTTGGTAGTACTATAATATCCACTCTTTCTTGGAAACTCAATATTACGGAAAGTGCTATGTCTGCCTCTTTCTTAGAAACTAGATGTCTTATTTAGATGGCGAAACTTCTCTTCTGAGCGGTTTCTCCGTTGATACAAGGAATTGAGTCGTCTTTGTATGAAGTACTGCTTTCACATTTATTTGGGGTGGTTCTAGATCTGTATCCTTACATGACAGAGTTGAGTCGAACGTGGTCCGCCTTGTAAACTGTCCCAGGCTAACTTCCAAACTTGACTCCCCTCCCTCGCCCTACGCCGCAATGTTGGTTCACTCTCCCTCTTCTACAGGTATCCTTTGGTTTTTGCTCCCAAGAGCTGGCTGCATGTGTGTCTCCACTACTAGCTAGACCACGCAATACTCGGCAAGCTGCTGCGTCACGTGATTATTGTGCGGCCATCGGCAACTCAATGGTGGACCGTTTTGTACCTGCTTCTTATCCTACTCGTCGAAGCTTTGGAACTATCTACCTTCTCATGTCCCAGCAACTATGATCTGGCACATTTCAAAAGACATGTCTTTTACTTTCTTAAAGATTCGTAAATACTTTCCCTTGTCTTTTCCTTTTCCGTCTCATAATTCTCTCTATTTTTTAATTGAGGCCCGGCCTTGATGTGGGCTTTTGTCCGTGACTGGAGCCTTCAACATATAATAAAATGGTAGAGATCCTCCAGACACTATCACTTCCAGTTAAGGCCTCTTCTAGACGCCATCGTTTCCAGGTAAGGCTGCCCCAGACAGCATCGCTCCAAGTAAGGCTGCTTCTGGAAGGAATATGTTTCTCTGGTAAGGCTGTTTTGAGAGAAGGTTACTTCCAGGTAAAGTGTGCAGCACTCCTGGATCAATGGACTTCTTGCCTTCTCATGCCAGCCTGCTGCATACCCTTCACCTCCTACTTACTCACAACATCCTCACCAGCGCTCTCTGCCCTAGCAGCACGCTCTTCCATCCCTCTAACCAGAACATTTTTCTCCGAAGCATATCTCCACTTTCCAGCGACCCCCCCCCCCCTCTCTCTCCACTCTTCGCCAGTAAACAACCAGTCACCAGTCATCACCAGTAAACAACCAGTCACCACTCTTCGCCAGTAAACAACCAGTCACCAGTCATCACCAGTAAACAACCAGTCACCAGTCATCACCAGTAAACAACCAATCACCAGTCATCACCAGTAAACAACCAGTCACCAGTCATCACCTGTAAACAACCAGTCACCAGTCATCACCTGTAAACAACCAGTCACCAGACATCACCAGTAAACAACCAGTCACCAGTCATCACCAGTAAACAGGGCTTCAGTGTTCATTCCTCTGGTAATTATTCTAACACTCGCTCTGCCTCCTCTTTTGGCAGGGGCTCCGGGTCTAGACAAGCTTATCTCTGGTTTTCCTCGTCCGCTGTCTGTCCTCTGGGTCCGAAGACAACAAGTTTTCCCTTTTTTTCTTTTCCACGCCAAAGGCTTCAGCCACGGGCAGAGTCTCCACTTTAGGACCAGGTCTTGAGTGAACGCACACTCACTCATCCACCCACCTATCCACTCACTCACACAAGTGACCCCAGACCCAAGATCTCTAATCTGGGACTCGACGATCCTTTATCTATGATTTGGGATGCGCGATCCCTCGGCATTGTTCCTGAAACCTTGACCACTGATCCCAGAATTGCGACCCGAGACACAGCGACGGGTCGCCCAGCCTTCGTTCTGCGTCTTCCCAAGAGCAAAATCTGTCTCGCATCAAGTCTTTTATTTCGTTGGGACTGTCCGTATTTCTTGGCGTTCTCCTCCTCCAGCCGAATTTCCCTCCCTCCCGCTGACATCGTGAGACACTTTACGAAAGACCTGTGTCACCTGACGGGCCTTGAAAAGCCTTCACCACCACCTCCGTGCCTCTGGTCACCACCTGCCTCCGTCGCCAACTTCCTCTGTCGGTGAAGTGAATGAAGTGGTTGTGAGGCAGCATCGCGGGGTTCCTGTCTTTTATAGGAGTCTATTGATCAAAACCATTTTGTATGTAAGGTTGAGATTAGTCTAGTTTTTTTTTTTGTGAGGCTTTACCGCAAGGGGAGCCTGAGGTCCTTTGAAGCTGTCGCTAGAAGGACGAGAGAAATTTTTTATTGATCCCCAAGTGTCTTCACATGATGCTGTGATGCTCTACACGCCTTGCGTGTTTGATTCTGTGTAGACATTACGGTACAGCGGGTGTTGTACACGTGGTGTTGTACAGAGAGTGTTGCATAGGTGGCGCTGTACAGGTGATATACTGTACAAGTGTCTTGCTACAGGCGATGTACAGGTGGTGTGTTGTGCAGAAGGTGTGCAGGTGACGCTGTACAGCTTCCTCAACCCGCCGTACTTTCAAGTCCCGAGACAGACAGAGCATTGACAGTGTTTCCCATGTGTTGAATCGACGATCTGGTTTTCCACAGGCAACACCGTTCTCTCTGAACCGTCATTCTCCGCGTCCAACACGGGCGTCATCACCAGGTGTAAGAGAGAGAGAGAGAGAGAGAGAGAGAGAGAGAGAGAGAGAGAGAGAGAGAGAGAGCGATGGGCAGAGAGGCGGTGGTAATTGGTCACTAAACCATAGACAGAAACTTTTAAGTAGAGAGCTCATCAGGTCTCCCGGCAGGAGGCAGCTCTGGTGTTTCTGGCTTCTTGTCCATAACTAGACCTGTTTACTCTCCCTCCTTCCCTCTCTCTCTCTATCTCTCTGACAGACACAGTCCCCGCCTCCTGCCCCCTTCCCCACAACGTTACCGCACCCCTTCCCCAGCAGTACCGAGACGCTTCACTCCTCACCCACACTCTTGTTAATTAGCTAAATCAGGACAGCTGGAGGGGGGCGGCGTCCTCCTCCTCCTCTCCGTTGTCTCCGTCGCTCCTCCACCACACAGTGCTGATAATCCCGTCGTTATGGCTCCATCGCTGACGTTTCTCAGTGTGTGTGTGTGTGAGTGTGTGTGTGTGTGTGTGTGTGTGTGTGTGTGTGTGTTTTCGAACGATCATTAATCACATCTAATTCTAGCAAGATGGGGGAGCGGTGGATTCTGTTTTAGAAACGTACCTCAGAATAAAGGTTACACCCGCACATATTGTTGTATATATGTGATTCATTGATGATAATTACCACGGGCTCATGTATATGAGATAATCCTGGTGTTCACCACGACCTTTTCCTGAGCGCAGGGTCCCTGTCTGAATGGGTCCTGGCGTTTCCCAGGACCCATTATTCTCCAGAAACCCTTGACGTTCCACAACTGCGGTACGCCCAGTAGCTGGGATAGGACAGACTCCATTAAAGTGAGAAGCTCTTTGACGAGACTGTACACTGCTTTGTGAACTGGCGATGGTACAGCCTGGTCTTGGGTGACAGTTCACTCGCCTGGTAATCGTGAGGGCAGTCGTTGGCGGTGGTGTGTGGCCCAGTGCTATGACCATTTCTAATATGAATCTCGACAAGTGATCGAGACAAACAAGGTACGACACACAAACAATAGAGGGAGAGCCAGAATACCTCAAGTCAGACTAAGACAAAGAAGTTACGACAAAGAAGGTGAATCATAGAAGGCCATACATTAAGGAACAGGATCTAATGATGAGAATATAATTACTCTTGGCTATGGTAACTTGAGGACGCCTTCATTAAGACCTTTGATGAGGTGGGGGGAAAATTCTTGTGGCTCATAAAACGTCTTTCAAAGACCCACTTCAAGGCACCACGCAAGATATTTTTTTTTAGAGTGGGATTATTTTTTCCTCTCCTGATATTTTTCAAGCAGGCTGCTCGCCTCGCTGTTACTGAAGTTTGTTATGATTAAAGTTTAATGATGCAGGAAAAAGAAAAACGACTTGCTCCAGACGGGGAGTGTGAGATACAATATCTTGATAAAATAATCAGACGAGACCTTTTTTTTTTTTGGGTCATTGTGCTTTCAAGACGTCCAGCGCTGTGTAAGTTTTATGATGAGCGGCTAGGGCAGGTGTTGCGAGCCTGATTATACTCATGAGCACCACGACGGTACGACCCTATAGCACGACGATATGACCCTTAAGCATGACAGTACGACCTTTGAACACGACGATACGACCCTTGAATACGACGGTACAACGCTGGAGCACGACGGTGTGATCCTTGACCACGACGGTACGACCCTTGACCACGAAGGCACGACCCTTGACCACGACGGTACGACTCTTGGGCACGACGGTACGACCCTTGGGCATGATGGTACTACCCTAGAGCACTACCACTGCACGACCCGTGGAAGCTACGATGTCATCCTTTGATCTAAACCTTAACAGCCGAGTTCAAAGCCAGGCCATCTTTGCTCAAGGGTCGTACCGTCGTGCTTAAGTGTCATACCGTCGTATTCAAGGGTCATACCGTCGTGCGCAAGGGTCATACCGTCGTGTTCAAGGATCGCACCGTCGTGCTCAAGGGTCGCACCGTATAATCGTATAATACAACTGTATTATATGGAACGACAATCGTATTACATCTTCTAGGAAAGATTTTCATCATAATTATCCACTTCTAAAATGTTTACAACCTTACCTCACGAGCATAAAAAAAAATACGACCATAGAAAACGACGATATGGCCATTGAACATGGGGGATAACGACCCTTGCGTATAACGGCCGTTATACCCAAGGGTCGTCCAGTCGTGCTCAAGGGTCGTAGCGTGTCGTTAAAGTACGTGCTCAATAGCTTTTACCTCTGAATTTCATCTCCCTCACGAACGTCTCTCGTGCAGGTGGTGGTGCAGTACGAACGCGGGTACGGCCCCCACTACACGGCGGGCGTGTCGGGCGTGCAGGTGACGCAAGGGGCGTGCGGCCTGGAGCTGGACAACCTGACCTCTATCTCCTGCACCTTCACCCGCGACTTCTGCGGCTGGACCAACACCCACAGCGACCACAGAAACTGGCTCCTGACGGATAAAGGTGGGTGGTGGGTTGGGTTGGTGGGTGGTAGGTTGGTGTGGGAGGTGGTGGGCTGGTATGGTGGGTGATGTTCATCTTCCCCTCGGGGTGGGTCGATAAGTGGAAACCTGGCTTAAGTGTGTGTGTGTGTGTGTGTGTGTGTGTGTGTGTACATATATAGGAGTAAAGACATGATACCTATGTACAGGGTTAAGAGATGGGGCAACACGCGTGCAAAACTCTTCCAGTAACATACAAATGATAATCACATAAACACGTACACGCACCAGCTGTCCGCTCACAATTAAACTCTCATTCTTTTTCAAATCCTTTTTATCGTCATTTGTTCCAGGAAATCTGTTGTCTTTCTAGTCACGGCCGGCAGCCGTCCTTGTCAGCTCGACCTGACAGATATACTAAACACATTCATATCATTTTTTTTTTAAGCAGAGGATGTTTGTATTATTTTCCCCAGTACGTTGTGCATAGCATTTATAAGCTTCACCTAAAAACTGAGTCATATATCTAGGTTCATTTTCATCCTTTTGAAATAATCTCGCAATGAATAGAAATATTAGAACCATTGAACATAAAAAAGCATATTGCTGGTTTTTCTTGCAACCTGAGACTTCATTACAAACGCTGTGAGTGAAGGGGAGTGAGAGATAGATAGATAGATAAGGGACGCCTAGAGATGACACTTCGATCCCACCAGCTTTCGAGATATCCAGGACTTATAATACTGGATCCTCCAGTTATTATAATACTGGATCCTCCAGTTATTATAATACTGGATCCTCCAGTTATTA
Organism: Panulirus ornatus; assembly: GCF_036320965.1. Classification (NCBI taxonomy): domain Eukaryota; kingdom Metazoa; phylum Arthropoda; class Malacostraca; order Decapoda; family Palinuridae; genus Panulirus; species Panulirus ornatus. The sequence continues at coordinate 27,830,992 of NC_092260.1, read as the reverse complement.
TGGCTCAAGGAGAACGACCAGACATGAGTAGCGTAGGACGTCACCTTCGGGATCTGCCAAACCCTCACTGGAGATGGGAGAGACGACCATGCGATTCATCATGCTTAAGGAGGTGAGAGTTGATGACTCATTCATAGACTCTGGAAACAGTAGAAGTCTAGAGATAACAGAACGATGGTTGACAGGATTAGATCATTATTGTCTCATAAGGATAAGCTGAACCAAAACATGTTTCCGGGAAGAAGAGATAAAGAATATGAAGATTAAGAGGTAAAGAAAAAACAATCTAGTACTGAGACCTTGGTTCTGACAATCTGGAATATGAGTGAGGTGGTTTATGACTTGCTCCAGGTCGTTAAGAATGGAAAGCGCGAGGAATCATTACCCCCAGCCAGGTGTGTGGGAGGATTTCCACCACACTATGTGGTGTATGGTGAGGTGGTTGTTTACCCTGCTTGCCACACGGAATGTGGATGAACACCTTCCCTACCACAAATGATATAGTTGAAAACTCCTTCTGTATCTAATGTGGTTGATCACCCCTTCTTGCTGTACTGAATATAATTAAACGCCCTTCCTCCTATGGTGTTATAGTGAATGTGGCTTAACACCCTCTTCGACATTACTGATGTGATTAATATAGTTGAATATCTTATTTACTCTACTTAATGTTGTTGAACATCCTCCTGATACAGACAGTGTAGGTGAATACTATCCCTGGTATGGGTAATGTAGCTGAACCTTCTCACTGTTGACAGTAAGGAGGTTGAACACCTTTCTTGCTATATAATGTGTTGTTGAACATCTTTCCTCCTATAAGTAATGTGACTTCCCTTTTTTAGTTCATGCAGTTGAAGACTCTACATAATACACGTCATGTAGGTGAACTCCTTCCTTCCTGTGGTTGAACACCTTCTCTGGTATATGTGATATAGATGAACATCCTCCCTGCTATGAATAATGTAACTGACCATCTTTCTTGCTGTAAGTATTGCGATTAAACACCCTCCCCACCGTGATGAACACGATCCAATCTAGCTATATACTCTGCCACTAAAGCCTTTCTTCTTCAAAAGGAAATTCTCTGGGCATAGGATGCTGTCATTTCAAGACAGGAAAAAAATCTGAATGTAATCTCCATTTAAACAGAGTATTTAGTGTGAGTTATGAACCTGGATTACCTTCTTCACTCCCGCCTCATGCACCGGTATACTACGTTGTTGTGCACCTATTCATGTCTCACTCACTAAGCGCTTGCAACGCACTCTCACCGTGCTCTCGCTAAGTGCCAGCCACACACTCAGGACACACTCACCGCACTCTTGCCTCATATAGGCCAGGCACTCGCAGAGCACTCACCATACGTTGCCTCATGCAAGCCACACAGTCACAACACACTCACCATACACTTGCCACACACAGGTCACAAGCACACACAACACACTATCGATACATTTTCCACAAACAGGAACACACTCACCCTACACTTGTTACACACACACACACACACACACACACACACACACACACACACGCACACACACACACACACACACACACAACACACTCACTATCCACTTGCCACATGCAGGGACACACTCACAACGCACAATCCATACACATGTGACATGCAAGCTACACCTTACTCACAACACATTCATCATACATTTACCATATGCAGGACACATACCTATAACACTCTGAAAATACTTTCAATACATATAAGCCACACAATACATTTACCACATGCCGACTTCACATTTGAAACATTCTCATCACACACTCTTCACACTCTCACCACATACTCATGACACAAGCTCTGCACAAGTACATTGGCTATATATTTAACACTCTACCACACACTCATCCCACGCAGCCTGCACATTCGCACTGCACACCCACCACACGCTCACCACACATTCGCACTGCACACCCACCACACGCTCGCCACACATTCGCACTGCACACCCACCACACGCTCGCCACACATTCGCACTGCACACCCACCACACGCTCGCCACACATTCGCACTGCACACCCACCACACGCTCACCACACATTCGCACTGCACACCCACCACACGCTCGCCACACATTCGCACTGCACACCCACCACACGCTCGCCACACATTCGCACTGCACACCCACCACACGCTCGCCACACATTCGCACTGCACACCCACCACACGCTCACCACACATTCGCACTGCACACCCACCACACGCTCGCCACACATTCTTTGGCAGTATACTGATCCTTGAGGGCTGGTTGAAAGGCCATCTGTCTTGCTCAAGGGTCGTACCATCGTACTCAAGGGTCGTACATTTTTAATCCCTTGGCCAGGTAATCAATGTACACTGTCAGTGTAACATGTTGCCTCAGTATCACTAACACTCACCCCTCCCTTTAAAACATAATGAAGGAACGTTCGCTCTTTTTTTTTTCTCTCTCTCTCTCCTGCGGCGAAGCTCCGGCAACATTATGCAAATTGCAGTAGTCTCATGCATCAGGCCCGTCTGGTGAGTCACCGCTGGGGCAGGTGCTCCACCTGTGCCACCCAGAGTCGACTGGTCAGGTGTGTCGTCCTACTCCTGGGGATGGTAGAATCTCTCTCTCTCTCTCTCTCTCTCTCTCTCTCTCTCTCTCTCTCTCTCTCTCTCTCTCTCTCTCTCTCTCTCTCTCTCTCTCTCTCTCTCCATCGCACTACAAGGCTAATTTTCTCTCATGGTCCATGTAGTACCAGAAGGCGATATGGTGGAGACTTGACTCAACGGTAGAACCCCGTGGATATACCGGCGACTCGGGAGAATATATATATGTAGCCTCATCAAGGCACAACTGTCCAAGGATTGAAAGTGACTGAGGCAAACTGACGCGGTGGTGAGAGACATGACTAGTGGATCTCAATGTAGACAAGCGCAGACTGGTGTAGTCTGGGGTGGGAGATGTTAATCATAGATTACCAGAAATACAGGAGGAAAAAAGGTCTTGGCACATGAGCAGCATGACCTAGTGTACGCCCGGCAGTGCAAACAGAGTGCAAGGTTTCGTAACCAGAAAAATTATAAAATGAAGAACACACTACTTACACTTTATAGCACCTTCATCAGCCATCTTGCGGAGGAGATTAGGGTGTGTTTCAAACTTTCTTAGAACATTTCCGCGTTAGCGTTCCCTCTTCAGCCTACATGGTACGTCCACCTTAGCTACTTACCCGCTGGCATTTGCCTTAGGGGGAGTGGAGTGGGTGGGGAAATGCCTTCTGTTTTACTACCCTGTCTTTACCTCTACAGGTTCAGGAACTTAAGATCCTATTACTGTCCTTCAGTGAGGTAGTCCCTCTACGTGGACCATCTGGTCTCCCATGTGGTCTGTCCTTCTCATACACTCTTACGCATCTTCCCCGCAGGTATCTTGGCGGAGGTGCGGAGCGGCAGCGCCAGCAGTAGCAGCATCAAAGGCCTCAAGGCCACCCTCATGCAGGAGCAACAGTGGGCTGACCTCATCTCCCCGGTAGTGACCCAAACTAACCTCACCTCCAGCCCTCGTAACGACATCAATATAATCCTTAATGACTCGGAGGAAGAGAACAAGGACGAGGAGGACCTTCCCGCAGGCGACGTTGACGACGGAGGAGCCTGTCTGACGCTGCATTACCGTCTCCTGTCGGCGCACTCGGAGTTGCGGGTGGTTCTCAGGCCCCTATCTGCTGTAGGGGTTAAGGGCTACCGACGGAGGGGCAGCCAGGGTCATCAGGAGGAAGAAGAGGAGGTGTTGTGGACACAGGGCCGCGTCGGGAGCCCTGGAGTCATGGAGGCCATGGTCAATCTTCTCCCAGACACCTTACCACACCAGTACCAGGTACCTGCTACCACACTACCGCACCAGTGCCCGATACCTACCACCACACTACCTCACCAGTACAGAGTACTCAGCACATCACCTCATGAACACCAAGCTCCTTCAAACATTACCCCACCAGTACCACATAACTGATACATTACCTCGCCACCCCACCAGTTCTGATCCCTGCCACACTGCCCCATCGGTACCAGGTGTCACACTACCTCGTTAGTGACAGGTAACTGCCACACTCCCCACCAGCACCAGGTACGTAACACACATCCCCACCAGTACCAGGTACCAGGTACATGGTACATTACCCCACCATTATCAGGAGCCTGATACATGACCCCACCAGTACAAGGTATCTCACCCACTATGATACTTTTTTTTACTCAATCTTAGCATCTGATTGTCCCACTAGATTGTACCATCTTACTTTATTCGTTGTTGAACGTCTCTAGTTTTATCACCTGTTACACAAGTCATCTTAACCATCTTTTTCACGCCCTCTCCCCTCCTATTTCTCTGAACCAACTTTGTTAAGTCGAGAGTGTCCTGAGACCTTTGTAGTTAAGGCATCCGTGTGCAAGAAGACTAAACTGCACAATGATAATTTTTGGAGTAGATATGTTAGGAGCAGTAGTCATAGATCGATCATTTCTAACACATAACTAAGGAAATCCTAAGTTTCAACTTTGACTTACTGTTGTGAATACTAGGAGGCCCGACGTTCCAACTTGTGGAGGATAAGAATTATATTATTACCTCATTCCCTCCTCCCTCTCCCGTTACTTGGCCTTACCCTCACTCTTCCCTCATCAGCTGATCCTCCGGGCTGTGGGCGTAGGCTCTGGTGGAGCCAGTGGAGGTGTGGAGGTGCGACGGGTCAGCCTCCAGCCGGGCACCTGTGCCATTGGACCTTCATGCAACTTCGACGATGGCTTCTGTTCCTGGCGCGTCTCCTACACTGGTGGCACCGTCTGGTACATCCGCCCACACCAAGGTAAGCCCACGCTACCTCCACCCACTCCAAGGTATGTCCATGCTGCCTCCTCCTACACCAACATACACTACTTCTTCCCACAGCAAATTACGTCCTTGTTATCTCCGCCTACACCAAAGTACGCCCATAGTTCCTCCTCCTACACCAGGTTACGCTCACGCTACCTGTGCTCTTCATATATATATATATATATATATATATATATATATATATATATATATATATATATATATATATATATATATATATCCTTTGCCTCAGCCTTCGTTACCCGCTATATATCATAAGCGTTGTTGTGGCACTTGCAACACTAGACGTCGAGTCAAGATCTGTTATCCCTCTGATGCCGTAATACCAGAGCCACGGAGGGAGGACAGAGACGTTCATTGCACAGAGAAATGTGACGAGAATGGCCCGGACGTGCTGGCTGGCTGGCTGGAAACACGTCAACGAGAAAGAGAGGTGGGAAAAATTGTCCAGTTTTACTATACCGTGAATCCATATACAACATGAAACATATGGGAACGAGACATGCTCCTGCTACTGTGGTAGTCATGCCATACAGTAGGTGGTTGGATATCCGTGACTAGACTTTAGTGTTGACCTCAGTCTGTGTTGTGAGTATATGCGTCCCAGCTTCTGAAAATAATTTAAGGGGAAGAAATGTGATAATGACAGATAACTCTTTCTCCGATAGGCATGGCGGCTTGGGTTTGCAGAGTCATACATATGTAAGATTAGATGGATAGAGTAGTCTCCGCTTCTCACTGATTCACATCGAGATGTGAGGCGGGTGAAGACTTCATCTAGACGACATTCCATATTCATGGATGCACCAGCTTCGGGTAATCTCCATCCCATACACGTGCTAGGTATATGGATGTGACTCCTAAACCAGTCACTTCCTACAGGGTTTCCGTCACGGAGCACCTTTGTTTCTGTCGAAGGTTATGGCTGGGGTTGACGTGGAGGGCAGCAGCTGTGGCCGTGGGTGTGATCACGTAGAGAGTGAACTTGTGTGTCCCCGCAGGATGACATGACGTCGTCCTGCTACACACACACACACACACACACACACACACACACACACACACACACACACACACACACACACTCTCACTCACTTACACACTTAACCCACTGTAACACAACGGGTATACAAGACAGAGACACTATTGCTCACACGCTGCAACACACTGTGCACAATATACTCATATTTACTCAGAAAAGACTCTGGAAAACACTCTCTTTACTCACTATACCCACGACGGTAGCGACACACCTCACACACCCCCAACATAACATGGGCAACACACTCGCCCATCTCATGATAACGCGTCCATTTCACTCACAAACGCACTCCCTCCCGCAGACGACGGCGAAGAAGGCAGTCACGCCGCAGTGCTGGTCGAGGGCAGCCCGGCGGATACCACCTGCCTCATCAGCGAGACCATCACCACCACCTCCAGTCCCAGGGGCCTCGCCTTCAGGTAGGAACTTCCCTAGGGCCTCCGTCATCAGATAGGTCACGCTCCAAGTGTCTCATATCATCATGAGGATCAGTCCCAAGGCCAGTGTACGTATGTACCATGTCTTCCAGTGCACACACACACACACACACACACACACACACACACACACACACACACACACACACACACTAATACCGACTTATGATCCACTTTCGAGGGGAGGATGAACACCTAGATTGGCTGTAGCATATTGAACGCAGAACATCGATATAACATGAGCATCAAAGTGTTCTCTCCCTCTTCTGTTCTTTACCATACCAGTGAGCCGATTAACTTGACCCGTATGATATACCCGACGATATATTGATGTCACCTGTACCGTACTGTTGGTTCGGAGGAGGGAGCAAGTACCCACCTCCCACAGGATATCCATCCTCCTCCTCCGGAGGGAGCAAGTACCCACCTCCCACAGGATATCCATCCTCCTCCTCCGGAGGGAGCAAGTACCCACCTCCCACAGGATATCCATCCTCCTCCTCCGGAGGGAGCAAGTACCCACCTCCCACAGGACACCCATCCTCATCCCTCCGTAGGTACTAACAGATACGGATGAAGTCGAGGGTTGGCACGCCACATTCAGAATAACATGTCTGTAAAAAAAATAAAGTAAAAAAAGAATTTTGCCGATTTAATCTATTTTAGGGATCAGCAGTTGCAAAATGAATATTAGAGCACGTTTTTATCCCAGACCCTACGATATGGATCTTTACACAAGGCTTTCATTTAGAAACTACCACAGGTTCCTGATGCAGAAATTCTGAATACATGGTTGGATAATAGGATTTTCGGATAATAATATTCAAAATAGAATCAGAGGTGAGCGACCGAGCGAGCAACCACTATGTACATGTGTCACCTTTCACTCTCCCGGGAAGGTTGTGGTTTGGCTTTGGTGATGAAGAGTTTACCCCGGGGTTGTGCAGATACTTGATGATACGTATAGTGTGGATACACACGAGAATGTCCCCAGAGTAGAGAGGCAAAACGTGGGTCTAACCAAGTCAGAATGTCTCTAGAGTAGAGGGGCTAAACGTGGGTCTAACCAAGTCATATCTGTGATGTATGTGGTCAGGACGTCCCCTTTCAAAATCTGTCAAGAAAGAGTCGGGTGTATCATCTCGTGTTGTACCATTCCTATAATCCATCGTCAGGATTTATGAATTCAAGTTGGATGATACTCAGGATGTATTTCCAGAGGCCCTGCAGTCCAAAGCTGCGTTACTTCCAGTAGAAGGGAAATTAGGGACCCTTTTGTGATGGGAATATCTTTGGCGAGAGATGATACAGCCTCGCCAAAGTGACTCTTTCACTCGCTGTGTGACCTCGTGCAGCCGGAGTCCGGTTCCACCACTGGCGAGGCTGTATCACTAGGAGTGCAGTCGCGCACAGAACTTGCCACACCAAAGGAGTCCATCATTTCTCTGCTACTGGAAGTAGCGCAGCTTTGGACTGTAGGAATCTCTGTAAAGGAGTTCCTGAGTGGCACCAGAACCCTCTCATAAGAAGGGGTCCTGGGGTAATTATAGATTATTACTCTGCTTCTCATTTATGTCATTCTAAGTCTTATTTTTTTAGGTTTAAAGTATTTGGTATGTAATTGTCTGATATAACTGTCATCCATATTTAGCCTACATTTAAGTGGCTACATATTGAATATAGCTTACATATTAGCCACGAGCCACATATGAGCCACAAGCCTCATATGAACCATGGCTGGTGCGCTCTTCACACCACAGCCAACACTAACCACCAGCATCTCCGACACTAGCCCTCCTCATCTCACACCCTCCTCACCTCACACCCTCCTCCCTAGAAAAGGACTGACGCCCTCCTTTCATCTACACATAATTGGATCTCTGATGCCCACTTTTGTTGGCGTTCCATTTCAATTAGTCTTTTGAGGAAAAAAATATACGGTTACGGATAAAATCCTTCGATGAGGTTTCATTTCCATTATGGACACAGAGTGCCAGAGTCAGTGATATACGTTGGCGAGTGAGGAGTGTATTTCTTTCTCTCTTTCGTTAATTACGAAACAACTCGTCTGGTTTACGAAAATTAGCTTCTTGAAGTCCAAACGATCCCGATGTTCTGTCCTCAGGTATGAGGACAGAAAGGTCGTGCTAGGTTCCTTGTGGGGTAGACGAAGTCCCCTAGGGTTAAGCGAAGTTCCATGGGGTTGAGAGGGATCTTTGGGCCAGGTGAGGTTTTCTAAGATCAAGTGAGGTTCCCTGGGTTCAGATGACTACCCTAGGACAGACGAGGTCATTCCTTGGGATCAGGCGAGGTTCCGTGAGGTCAGATGAGAGAACCTTTGGGATTGGATGAGGATCCTTAGCGTCGCCTGGCATCACACTGGCTCGCCTGGCACCACATTGGCTCGCCTGGCATCACATTGGCTCGCCTGGCATCACACTGGGTCGCCCGGCGTCACATTGGCTCGCCTGGCGTCGCATTGGATCGCCTGGCATCACACTGGGTCGCCTGGCGTCACACTGGGTCGCCTGGCGTCACACTGGGTCGCCTGGCGTCACACTGGGTCGCCTGGCATCACACTGGGTCGCCTGGGGTCACACTGGGTCGCCTGGCATCACACTGGCTCGCCTGGCATCACACTGGCTCGCCTGGCGTCACACTGGGTCGCCTGGCGTCACACTACGTCGTTTGCCAAGGGATTATTTTCATAAATGGTGTTAACATTCCTTTTCCTTGACCCTAGAATCTCCTTGTCTTTCTCCATAACATAAATCGACCTCTGTCAGTCTCGGAAATGAGAGTTTGTGTTGTGTCCTGCAGGTACCGCGTGATGGGGACGAGTCGGTGCCTGTCGGTGGGGCAGCAGGAGTCCGTGCCGAGGGGCACAGCCGCTAAACCCACCATAACCACCATCTGGGAGCAGTGCAGGGGCAAGGGTCACCACTGGCTAACTGAGTGCGTTACCCTCCCGCCCACGGAACACCCTTACCAGGTAAACGCAACTTTAACGCACTAACTACCACATGCCAGGCTGGGCTCTCTAACAACGTTCCTCAACGCCTCTCACTGCTGCCTCCTCCGCGTACCTAGGGTCACCCTGCGTGCTGCAGAAGACCCTCGCGTTGTGCAGAGGGGAGGGAGCGAGGGAAAGACTGAGGAAGAAGCCAAGTGACGATTTTCTTCTAAGGCTCACTTGTCTGTTCCTGATGCTCCCTCGCTGAAGAGGGAAACGCCGAACTATGCTTTATTTATCTTGCTTGCACTCACAGCCGATGGCTGACAGTGATGCGCATTTCTTTTGAATGTTTTCTTTTGTAAATTGTGTTGAAACTTCACCGAGGATCACTGTTCCCCTACGGTCATTTATCAAGCATTTGGATTCCTGATGAAGTGGCCTTGTTGAACACATCCGGGCGTTGCATGTGCGTACGCTGACACAACTCATACACACTGATGTCATTGTGAATCCGTTAATGTTTTCTCCTGTCATTTCCATCCATTTTCTCTCTATGTCGCTATCAGGACGAGGTTTTGATTTTGTCTGATAACGGTCTAGGGTGTTCGGGTGAAAGATGAATTGTTGAGTTCAGGGAAAGATATTTCCTCAACTCTCCCAAGCCTTAGCCAATTTTTCGTTCATCAGCCTTTTTTTTTGTCATTTTCTCTGTCTCTTTTTTAGCCACTCTGTCTGTGTTTCCTCAGGTGGTGCTGACGGCAGAGACAGCGGAGACCTCGACCGAGGTCTGGGTTGACGATGTCGAACTCATAGAGGGAGGTTGTAATGAGACCCTCTCCATGAACACGTCCTTCTCCGATCTGTACACCCCAGCCCCCAGCTTGGAAAGTCCAATATCAAGCTTGAACACTTCACTCCCGAGCCTGGGCAGCCCCTCACCCAGCCTGGATGCGCCCCCACAGTGGGAATGCGCCCCTTTGGGGTCCCTGTGTGGTATGACGCAGCCCAAGTATGGTCAGCGAGACTGGGTGTACGTGGATGCTCCCTCGACAGGTTTGTTGGTGCTCTGTCCCGACTCGTCCCTCCCTCCTATCCTGTTTTCTCCCACCCTTATCCTGTCTTGCCCTCTCTTTCTCCACCCTACTTCACCCACCCCTCATGTTCCACATCATCATGTGGTTCTATATTCCAGTGGAAGAAATGATTTCCTTTATACTTTTTCTTAATAGCTAAGACCTCCTCTGTGCTCATGTTGGAGGTTCACTCGTATACCAAACCTGTATATTCAACGAAGATATTTCTCTTAAGGTATGATCTGTTTATTCACGTGCTAAACATCTGTGACTCAACGAAGACGTGGATGATCCGCTACGGGATTGAGTATCAGTCTGTCTAGGGCAGGATTTTTTTTTAGGTCTATTCCCTAGGGTAAATCCCTATAGGACTACACCTCTAAGAACCCATTCACATTAGCATACGACAGATACACTTCTCAGACCAATATGTCAATGTTAAGCCTCTCGGACCATTCTCTCAGGGCCTTACCACCAAGACCAGTCATCAGAGTTCGACCTTTAAGACGAGAGTCTTAAGATCGACTTTTAAGACAATTATCTCAAGGAAATCTACCGCTAAGACCAGCAGTTTTAGGGCCACAGGTGTAAGAACATTACCCCAGGGCCACACTTCAGTGGCTAGTGTCTCAGGACTGCATTTCCACCTTGCAGAAAAAGACTCTAACACCAGCAGCGCCAACGCCAGCAGCGCCAACGTCAGCAGCAACCCCAGCACAGAGGCACCGCAAGAACTGGACCATCGTATTGATGTGCCCGAGGGCTCGCCCGAGCGCTCCTGCAGGGACGGCTCTCCCCTTCAAGATGCCTGGGTCTGCGACGGGATCCCGGACTGTCCCGACCACAGTGACGAGGACGACTGCGGTAAGTGACTAGATTTTCGTTTAATACTTAGAACTGCGGTTAGTACTAGGGCCTGCGGTTAGCATTGGGGCCTGCCGTTAACACTAGGACCTGTAATTAGCACTAAGACCTGTGGTTTGCACTAGGACCTGTGGTTTGCACTAAGACCTGCGTTTAACACTAGGACCTGCGGTTAGGACTAGGACCTGCGGTTATCACATGGACCTGTGATTAGCACTAAGACCTGCTGGTTCAGATGGTCCTCCTGTCCCACCTCTTTAGAGGAAAATGGCTGGGTTCGTGTAAAGAAAGGACCCCTTGTCAGACTCTGAACAAAACGATTCTTTAGCAATTACAGTACAAGGTACAGTGGCACCTGGTACTGTAATATTGAATTACTAATAATTTTTTCTTTTCGGTTTTTGTATTAGTGCATTTTCGTTTCCATCTTGTCTCTCATAATTTGTGTCTACTTTATTATACGTTTTCGCTGTTCTTTGCACCCTTCTTTACTCTTGCATTGTCTTCTAACCTTTTCTTCTTACTCCTCTTTTCCCACCCTCACTCTCTCCGCGTTCCACATTCCCACACTCTCCCTTCCTTCTTTTCCTCCTTACATCGCTCTCGAAAATGCGTCTCAGCTCCTCACCCTCGCTCCCTCCCTTCTGTCCTCCTCTCCTCCCTGCGTCGTACCTCCAGCGTCCGTCCCAGTGCGTCAGATGACCAATTACACTCCGGGGACATCCCCGTCTGAGCGACTATTGCCTTGATTACCGTGTATCTGCCTCGTACCGAAACCATCATTATCCTGAAGGTGAGAAGGAAGGGCGAGGTCAGACTTGACACTTAGAACCTCCAGGAAGTCTGGTCGCACACACACACACACACACACACACACACACACACACACACACACACACACACACACACACACACACACACACACACACACACACACACACACACACACACACACACACACACACACACACACACATACAATGGGGAGATGTCGGGCCGACCTCGCTCTAGATTGTATTTTTAAGGCAGTTCATTCTATACTTTCATAGTTCCTGGTGTCCCACTGCGCTGTTTGTTCAATGGAATGAGAGAAGGAGAAAACTTGTGAATTGGTAATGAGAAATTAAACCGCCAAGAGAAGATCGAAGAGTTGAGAGTATCCGAAACAACAGAAGATGAGATTAAGGTAATTTGGAGGAAGATTAAAAATGGATGATCACGGCTGCCATGTAAGTGTGTGACAGTGTGTGTGTGTATGTAGGTTGTGTAGAGAGGTGCAGCACGGTGGACTTAAGGTTTAAGAAAGTTGAAAAGTGTGTCTAATGTGTAATATGGGAAGGTTAGCAGGAGCTTGATGACTGGATACGTGCTAGTGATATTGATTGTAAGAATTACAGAAGATTAAGCTTTCTAAGCTTAAGTGGCAAGGTGTGTAGGGTAGGATAAAGACTGATTGTGTCAAAAGGATTATTGAACCACTTGTTGGTGATGAGTAAGGTGGGTTTAGGATGAGAAGAAGATTTAGGGACCAGATTTTAGCACTTAGCTTACACTTGCCTCTCACTCACACTTACTCTACCTCGCTTTTCCTCTCTGTCCATTTCAAAGCTTCCTCTATTCCCTCTCCAGCTTCTCGTCCACATCCCTTCCCTACACACGATATACCCTCTTCCCTCGGCCCTTTGTCAGACCAGGTGCCGTTAGGACGGATCAATTACCTCCCAAATTTGTCACGACACCTGTGTTAAGACCAGGGCAGCTGACCCTTTCCTCTCTCCCGCTCTCCCCGCCTCTTACAGCCTTGCGTCCTCTCATAGGACGTCAACACATTTCCTTCCCACCCTCACCCTAATTCTATATGATATGCCATTTAGCTTCTCTCTTCTTCCCTAAAATTTGAAGATGTTACATTTCCTAAAACATCCTTACAAAACTCTATCGTTTCCTTTCCCTTCCCATTGCATTTCAGCACACAACCCTCCCATTCCATAGCATTTAATCACACCCTTTTACTCCCCCTCTCCCCTACTCAACGTCCAAACGCAACCCCTTTCCCTCTCCAGCAATCAAAACAGGTCCTCTCCCACTCCATTGCAGTCAAACACACCCCTTCCCATCCCCCTGCGTTCAAACATGCCTCCTTCACCCAGAATTCGGAAACATCCACCTCTTCCTAGTATCTCCTCTCGCCTTAGGAGGACAAAGTGCGTCGTAGATTCCTGTTTAAAGCTCAGAAGACAGGGACTTTAGTTGGTTTAGTTGTTCATTTGTTATCTTGTCACAGAGAATCCTGCTGGCGACGACCTGACTCTTTTGTCTGGGGGAACTTACTCTTCTTAGCAGGAGAGTAAGTTGTAATTGTCAATATTGGCATAGCTCGACTGGTCTCTGAAAACTCTCTCTATTTTATTCTAGATGAACCAAATATATATTTTTTTATAATATCATCTTTTACGAACGTAAGTAAAGCAAAATAATTCTTAAACACATGATCGCAAGGTTGTTACACTTCAGTACGACGGTACGGGCCTTTAGCACGACGTTA
>NC_092260.1:27652198-27812198 GCF_036320965.1 Panulirus ornatus | reverse complement strand
AAATATGAGAAGGTGAATAGTTCATTAGTTCCCTGTATAGCTGTCGTGTCCTATTTCAGACGTAGAACGCTTGACTGACCATGAAGATATGACTGGGAAATGTATTCTATTTTATTTCTACCAGATTTCTGTCTATTGAATATAGCTTACGGATGCACCTGAAGGTGAGAGAGAGAGAGAGAGAGAGAGAGAGAGAGAGAGAGAGAGAGAGAGAGAGAGAGAGAGTAGCACGTGCCCTCATGTCGTGTCCTGTGTTTCTCTCGCCAGAGGACGTGGGAGCCTCGAACACCATGACTTGCTCGGGAGGCCTGAGGATCCCCACCGCCTGGCGCTGCGACGGACGGAAGGACTGCCCTCTGGACGGACTGGATGAGGTCAGTAGCCTCCTCTGTGGTCAAGATGGTCCACCAGGTGGGCCTCTCTCTCTCCCCGACCTGGTGGTCTGAGTAGGCGAAATGGTATCATTATTGTTTTTTTCTTTCACGTTAAGAATAGTCATTTCTGGTCAGGAAAGACGCCTTTACAGTCAGAGAGTCGCCATGACGGATCCTGAGAGCCTCGCCGGGAATCTAGATGCTACTCGAAAGAGGACCGTCCTCACGGGTCAGCGGCCCGCATCACCAAGTAGATGAAGCTTTTATGTACTTAGTCGCCGGGTGTTATTACATCTCCCGGGATGGATCTCCTCGTCATGGCCGAGTTAGTAGAGCTTGTGTGTGTGTGTGTGTGTGAGAGAGAGAGAGAGAGAGAGAGAGAGAGAGAGAGAGAGAGAGAGAGAGAGAGAGAGAGAGAGAGAGAGAGAGAGAGAACAGTAATTGAGAAGGTCTGAAGGAGCGAGACGTGGGACCTCGACTGACCCACTGACCCACTCCGACACATCGCGGTAGATGACTTCAGCAGAACGGTGCCACCCTTGAACACTAAGTGTCAGGTCAAGGGTCAGGTCAGTATATATATATATATATATATATATATATATATATATATATATATATATATATATATATATATATATATATATTCCTCACTCATGTATGGCATATCTAACCATACTTATTAGCTTCCTTACTCCTTGCTTACCACTTATGTGCCACTACTTATCACTAATGTACTTCTTTTCAATACTTACATGTTACCACTCACTACTACTAACCACTCACGACTGACGATTACTGACGACCACTTCTCTTGGTGTGGACAGGTGGGATGCGCCTACTGCGATCCTGGGGAGTTCATCTGCCCAACCTCTGGGGTGTGTGTCCCCCAGGAGCAGGTGTGTGACGGGTCTCCATCCCTCCCCTCCTGCACCGACGACCAGTACTGTGAGGCCTGCCCCCCTGCCTACCTGGTGTGTGACGTGTGTGTCGCCAGGTAAGTCATTCCAGTCCACCTGGTGTATTTAGCTAGATGAGAGTCTTCCTCTGAGTATGTATGACCTGGGTATTGTACCAGGACACCGCTTGACCTAGGGGAGGGCATGTCACTGGAGAGGCGAGGTAATATATGGTTACTGTCGGATGATGGGGTGGATTAGGAATAGGTGGAGCCATTCTAGGGTAGAGCTGGTGTCCAGCCAGCCACCACGGAAGAGCTGGGTTGGGAAGTACCACAGCAGGAATTTGTTTCAGAGTCCGAGGATCATTTTGATAACCAGCCGAGTCTCTCATCTATACCAGTTTCATCACCTATGAGCAATAAATACCTAGAATAACAGCGCCTATCGCAACCCCAGAGCCTACAACCATTTCAACAACACTTTCTGGTCAGCTGGCAGATCTGTGACGGTGTGTGGGACTGTGAGGGTGGTGAGGACGAGCGGGAGTGCGTGGGCGTGGGCGTGGGCGGAATGGAGGAGTGTGCCCAGGGTCACTACCGCTGCCCCTCCGGGCACTGTCTGCCGGAGCTCTCTGTCTGCGACCGACGCGTCGACTGCCCAGACGGAGACGACGAGAGACACTGCTTGGACGACAACTACGGTGGTAAATTCTGAGGTTCTTTGATGGTAATGATAACAGGTAACAGCGAATGACTTAATGACCTGATAGCGACGAAAGACTGGAATGCTACAGACAAACTGTACAATGTAGACACTTGAGCTATACAAACACAGAGTGTTGACACTTGAGTTATTCACACAGTGTAGACACTGGGGTTATAACAAGAGAGGGTGATGGGGATTCAACAAACGGTCGTTAACACAGATAACACAGTGGCACTTTAGTGACGAGTGATGATGTTTTACAGTGGTTGGAATGGGGCCATTTCGTGCATACAGGATCAAAGACGTTGTCACAGACAGGATAGAGACGATGTGAAAGGCAGTACAGACACTACCAGAGATTGAACCACAGACATTTCCACAGATAGTACAACAAACAGCACCACAGACTCCTTTCTGACTCACTGTCTGTTTACATATACACTCAATCACCCCCGTCCACCTATTCTGTACTCCCATCCTCTCCCTAATCATAATTCGTCTCCTCCCTCCTCTCTTCCAGTGCCTCGCTACTTGTCCGTGAAGCCGTCTCCAGTGTCGGGGGGAATGGAGCGGAAGGGCCGGGCCCCCAGTCGCCTTGTGACGCCCACGCTGTACCACCCGCCCGGAGGCGTCGGCGTCCTGACCTTCAAGTACCGCCTCGACGCTTGGCTCGGCGCCTCCAACGCCACTCTCAGGTGAGGCTCAGATGACCAGACTTAAAAGTACATTTTCTACCAATTTCATAATTCTGAAAACCGATTGGAATCCGTTTTCTTTTAGCTTACATTGATTGTGAGCAAGACACGTGAAGATTGAATCTGATCTTCACCTGAATATTGATCACTTTGAGCGCAACGGTACGACCTTACACATCCACGTACGACGCACGGTACGACCCGTAGGTATGATGGCTTGACCTTTGACCTGATCCTTAAGAATTAGGTCGAAGGTCAGGCCACCCATACCTAAGAATCGTATCGTCGAGCTTAAGCGTCGTACAGGTGCACTCAAGGTCGTACCTTAGTGCTCCGGGGTTGTACCGTCGTTCTCAGGTGTCGTGGAGTCGTACTTTTAAGAGATTGATTAGCCTGATACGCCAGTATTCGCAAGCGGAGGCATTGTATCTCCCTCCACACTATCACTCACAGTCATGTTCACTACGGAGGGAAACGAAGCCAAACTCATCTTCACTACCGGACTCAATCAGCTGTTTTTTTGCGTCATCACCGAGGCTTAATCTTGTGTAAGTTACGTAACGCCGAAGCTGTGGATGTGTGACGTTGTAAGAAATTACAGCGAAAATAGTAAATGTCCTTCAACTCTCTCTCCAACACTAATAAATGGCCTCCACCTCTGTCTTCTTAGGAAAAGTCTATGAATTATGGGCCTTTCCTCACGCACAGTAACAAGCAGGATTCTGTGAGTAATGTGTAGGAGTTTAGCAGGCCCGTGAGGAGGTCTAGCGGGCAGGTTTTGAGGTTTAGCGAGCCCGTGTGGAGTTCTAGCGAACCTGTGATGAGGTTTAGCGAGCCCGTGTGGAGATCTAGCGAGCCTGTGAAGAGGTCTAGCGAGCCCATGCGGAGGTCTAGCGGACCCATATTTGGAGTGCGGGCTTGGCTCATCTTCGTAAAACGATAAAATACGGTAAAAGTACATTATCAGGACGCGTCCCTCGCCTGTCACTCTCAAGACCATGCATACATTAGAGGTTTTTCGAGACGTGGCTCACTGAGTTTTCCTGCTGGGGAGGGAGTGCAGTCTGTGGTGATTATGCTGCCACACTTCTCTGGGAGATGCTGTTCGCCATTTAATTACATTACATTATATTTTGCTGCACATCACTATGTGTATCTGTATTATCCTCTACCTCATTACACAACACTTTAGTACACTACTCTATAGTATACCTCGGTACACTACCATGGTACATCATAATGTACGACACATGACTTTATAACATTACTGTACACCACACTCTACTTCAAAGCTCAGAACTAAAGTGCACTCCATTACACTACATACTTCAGTGCACAAGACTGTGCCATAGTACACTATATTATACCATAGCATACTACACTATACCACAGCACTCTAAACAGCACAGATTTACAGTAGGCAACAAACTGTAATACTCAGATCTACAGTACATTATATTTATCACATTATATGACGCATCACTGCCGTCCCTCACGACGCTAAACTACACTGTTCGTCACTAATGTATATTACAACACACTACACTGCACAATACTCTACCAACGCATCACATAACCGCACTGTCACTAATGGACCGAAACCCATCATGTTTTTGTGCCTTGCAAGTCCTGGACGCTGCTAATGGACCTGGAAAACCATTTATAGCCACTTATATTATCGTTTCCCAGTCGTTCCATACAGGACTTAGTGAGGACACTCTCTAAACACAAAGTACCGCCAAGTATCCAAGGACGACAACGATGATCAGCAATAGGATGTGTTCGTAGGGCAATATGTCATGTAACGGTGTCACGCGTGGGGGGAAAAGTCTGTGGACACCGCGCGCCACGTTTAACTACCTCATTTAACACGAGCTCCACTTGCTCAACTCCTTACTTGAAGTTTGCTCGCTTCCTTTTACCTTCACGGTTCATTACGCTTTTATGATACTTTATTTGTAATTTATTTAGAAGTTTTAACAGTTTTTTTTTCAACATAGGTTCAGAGAGTTTTATTGTTGATATATATAGCAGTAAATGATGACAGCGTAGATTTTCCACTGTGTGAAACCAGTTCCCTGATCACGATGCTCTTTATTGACGCTCAGTGTTAAACATTTCAGCACGAAAAGCCATCTTTGTGAAGCATTATACTACACAGAATATAGATAAAAGATGAGAAAGCAAGCGAAATGACCGTGGATGGTGGAAAGGGAATGATGGAACGTATGAGTGCGAGGGTGTGAGGAAGACATACGCATGCAAGCATCAACGTGCCCTTCATAGTTTGCCTCTTTTGTACGTGGGCAGCTGACTTGCTGTCCACAGCCAGAGTGACTCCTTCACAAACGTAATACTTCCAAACACGTAGCTTACACGGCTCGTGCTTTGTCACTCTGTCATCATGCTGTGGGCGGTGAACATTCACAGTTCTCTCTCTCTCTCTCTCTCTCTCTCTCTCTCTCTCTCTCTCTCTCCTCATCATCATCATCTTCACGTCCTCTCCTTCTCACTACTCCTCTTTTTCATCGCCTTCTCCCTCCATCTCTCATACGCACCGTCCCGGCCTTACCCACGCATCTCCCTCTTCTCCTGCCATTGTCTGTCTTTCCTTCCCCCCTCGCTCACCTTGTCCCACTGTATCACAGGCAATTGTCCCTTTAGCCCCATTTCCTTTGTCGGGAGAGGTTTGCTTACCACCAAAGGGTACCGGGAGCTCGAACCAACGTCCCGGTATTTCTAGAAAATGACTCACAATGCCTTACTCCCCGTCCTCAGCTTGGAGATGGTGGATGCGGATGATCCCAGCGTGGGCGTGCGGCCATGGGCAGTGTGGAGGCAAAGCGGCCACAAAGGGCGGCATTGGCTCTCTGCTACTGTCCTCATTCCACACCCAGTCTCCCTAAACAAGTACAAGGTAAGATACTCGGGCAGGCCAGGGCCCTGGTTCAGGCTGGAGATTAGGGGAGTGAATATGGGATATGGAAGGGGAGGAGTCTTGGGTCAGAAGGGAAGGCTGAGGGCGAGATTATGGTCTGGAGATGAAAGGGGTAGGGTACTCTCCTGGTCGTCAGAGGGAGGTGGAACGTTGTGTTATGTTGTAGCCTCACATGGAGGTTTAGACTGGTCCCCTGGCTTGTCTTTATCCCAGGATGTCACCAGCCATTACCATCATCACTGGGAAAATATATTTCGTGGCTCTAATGGCTAACGACTGCTGGTTGGTCATGAGGCCAGAACCCTCGTCATAAACATAATGGTGAACGACCAGAAAACAAATGGATATGATAAGCTGACCTTTGACTTTGTCCTTAAGGGTAAGGTCAAGGGCCAGGCCATTATACCGAACGGTCGCATCGTGACGCCCAGGAGACGTACCGTCGCGCTTCGGGAATTCTGCTTGAGACTTTAGAAATCACGAAACAAAAGATTTCTCAAAATATGCCCTCAATTTTGTTCATTAAGACATTAGAAAATGATTATCGTAATCATTTAAAATGAAACAATAATAATTAGAAGCTGGTAGTCGTATAAGAGATCATGATTCATTTCCCAAATGAATGATAAGTCAGACCGATTCTGTCATAAAGGAATCGTTTACAATAACAGTCATACGAGTTATTACTGGTCTTGGCCCAATTTTACTTTTGTCGAGCCTGGTTACTATAGTAACGTGACCCAGTTTCACTTGACCAAGTACGTCCCACTTATCCTAACATAGTTGTCGTTGGTATTACTCCACACTCACTCAAGTTACGTCCCTGAATACCCCTTCTCGTTACGTCAGTTAGTTATGAATCATTGATATTCAGATCTGTCAAGGGGCTGAGTGGTGGAGGGTCGAGTATTGATACACTTTCAGATCTTGAAATTCCTGGAATGGAATCCCTGAAGGGTGCGACCCACCCCTGGCTCTGACCTCGCCATGTACCTGTCACGATGCATCTCAATCAACGCGCGAGGCTAAATTGAGTTTCATGTCCACAGTTGAAGCTTGGTGACGAACGTGAATTTTTCTCTCTGTCGTCTCTAATGTGGGTCACTTGTGCACAATAAATAGATTTCTAATGACCAGGTAATTATGAAGTGTCATGTACGTTTTATGTAAGCGGGTGGATAAACAGCTGGATTGACTGTGGACCGACTGCCTCAGCCAGGGTTCGAACCAACGCATTCGACCCTGAGCGGCCCGTAGAGGTTTAGCAAATACACATCACTATGACGACTATCGTTCCAGTAATATTGAGGTGATTCTTATTCCCAGAATATGAGTTTCACATTGGAGGAAATCTTGATGTAGGCTTCAGAACAACTTAAAAATACGAAACTCCTTTTCTTGAAGATTCAACTGGTGGAGCCGAGTCTGGCGTCGTCGGCGTCCCAGTCGCTGTTACGACGGAGTTTAGGGTGAAACATCGTGATCACGCTGGAGAACCTCCCCCCTTGTGACCATTGTCTTCTGAGGCATTTGGTTGTAATATTAAACAGTAGGATGATGTGAGGTTGGCAAGCACAGGCATTCCCGAGTGAGTGCGTTTGACGTGGTATGGAAGCTTATTACAGCCCATTACTTCATGCATCCAAGTCCGATGGAGGTCATGAACCATTCTGTGACGCTAGTATCTAATTACAGGAGCACTTTATGCTCTTAATCCACCATGATCCAATATTAGGTCTCTTAAGAGCGTTACTGATTTGGGAAGAATTTTTGTGCCTCAGGTTTTGTACCCCAGCTGTTTCGTACCACCAAGTAAGGCAAGGTTCGCTTATGTCTGATTTTGCAACTTAAGTTATTTATATTGTCTCTCATCAAGCTGGTAATTACTGATTCAATTACGTGTTAAATGATGATAATAGGAGTCATTACTATAGGTCATTTTTACACGTTATTAAATCAATGATTACCTGCTCGATTATACACAATATTGATAACACATGGTACAAAATCAGAAAAAAACGATCCTTGCCTTTTTTTAGTATTAATATGTAATATTAAAACCAGCCTCCCGTGATCTATGCGACAATAGAGAGCTACGGAAATATTTACTGCTTAATTGTTGGAAATGGTTGGATTCCAACTATGTCTCAGCATCGACATTTATGGATGTCATAGACATTGTCTCTCAGAGTAGTGCATCTGTGCATATTCAGGCCACAGCATTATGCAACATTATGCAACATTATCACTTTATCGCCAACTGGAATAAACTGAGTTACGAATCTGTGAATGCAGACAGCATACAGAGGGTTGAGGTGTTGCACGATAGGAGAGAAGGTTCAGGAGATGGAACTCCACAAGTGTAGAGCTCCCTCCCCGTTACATGGAAGTGGATGACTATATATAAGTGAAAATAGTGAAAAGGATGAGAGCTTTGTTGTGCTTGTCATAATATTAAGATTGAGTTACGTCGGGAGATTCAATTCAGGATCTTTTGTGTTTTCCCGATGAGAAAAATACTGATTTCATCATGTGTCAAAGAAGTTGTGTCTTTCTTGAGGTAATCGTAAGTACCCAAGATGTTTCTGATGCGTTAGTACTGTTTCGATCATTGTTTCACTCATTCTCAAGTTTTCCTCTGTAATAAGAATATCTTTCATTGTTTACATTAATTTTTTTTTTCGTTCTGTGACCTCATTCGTCATGTATCTATTATATGTTAGAGTTATGCATAGCCATGACGTAATGGCCTTATTTGTCATTCAGTATTGTTGTATTTCTCTCCCTCTCCCTACCAGCTGGCCTTCCTTGTGTCGCACGACGAACACGTCCACGAGTCCCAGCAGCTGCACCTGGCGCAGCTGGCCTTCAGGGTCGTCCTCCCGCAGGCTCTCGACCAGCTTGGTAAGGCGTTCATATGTCTGTTCCTCCCTGGTTGTTTTCAGGCAATCGTCCTGCTAATGGTTAGGCTCTTCCTAAGAAGATTTGCTTCGTGTCTAGAGCTACGTAGGTTAAGATAGACCTGTATTGATATCTTGGGCTGCTATAGATAGTCGTGTAGCTGTACTTGTCCAGAGGAACACGTCTCCATGTATAGCTGTACTTGTCCAGAGGAACACGTCTCCATGTATAGCTGTACTTGTCCAGAGGAACACGTCTCAATGTATAGCTGTACTTGTCCAGAGGAACACGTCTCCACGTGTAGCTGTACTTGTCCAGAGGAACACGTCTCCATGTGTAGCTGTACTTGTCCAGAGGAACACGTCTCCATGTGTAGCTGTACTTGTCCAGAGGAACACGTCTCCATGTGTAGCTGTACTTGTCCAGAGGAACACGTCTCCATGTGTAGCTGTACTTGTCCAGAGGAACACGTCTCCATGTGTAGCTGTACTTGTCCAGAGGAACACGTCTCCATGTGTAGCTGTACTTGTCCAGAGGAACACGTCTCCATGTCTTCACATTATCCCGAGCGGCGTCTCATTTATTCGTCCCAGACATTCCCGTGGTGTCATCTGTTGTGCTGACGTCAATATTCATTTTTGTGTTCGTTTCCTTACAAAGATGATGCCAAGTGACTGGGGATAATAGAATTCTGGAGCACAAAGTAACAAGACTTTCTAAAGGGTCTACTTTTTATAGAAAAGGGAGTGTGAGGTACCTTTGTGGTTTGTATGTAAAGCGAGATACTGAAAGTAATGAGCAAGTCTAGTACTGTAATTATGATTTAATTAAACTTTTTTAATTATACGATCCCAGGGCCCCTTTTACAAGGCTCCTACCTATAGCTTCAAGGCGCCGCTGCAATCAGTAGCAGGGAAATGGTGGACTCCTTTGGAATAAGAAATTCCTTGACGAGACTGTATTCCTTTTTGGTCCTCTCGCGATGTAGCCACAAGCAAGGAGTCCGGTAGCGCATATATATATATATATATATATATATATATATATATATATATATATATATATATATGTATATATATATATATATATATATATATATATATATATATATATATATATATATATATATATATATATATTATATGTGTGTGTGTGGGAGAGTATGTGTTTATTCGATCACTTTGAAACTGAGGGCCAGTCGACATATTCCAGTTTACACAGATTCCTATAATTTGTTTTCGAAATCATAGAGAACATTAGTAATCTTCAAAAACCTCCTTGGGTGATGTCGCCTGACACATCAGGACTCTCTCCTCTCTCTCTCCTCTCCTCTCTCTCTCCTCTCTCTCTCTCTCTCTCTCTCTAGATATTCATATATCCGTCAGCTATCTCTGTCTCCTCATCCTTTCCCCTTGTCTTAGTTCCTCCATGTGTTGGTATAATATCTCCACCACTTGAGTTATCTCCGCGAGGGAATGATTCCTGTCATTGAAATTTCTCATGAACACTTACACCTTAGGAGGTGCTAAGTCGTGAGGCACTTTCGCCCGTCACACACGGCCGCCTTGGCCCGTTACAACCCATCCAATCACCTCAAACATAACTTCAATTTACCTGAAAGACCCGGCCGGAGCGCGGCATCTCCTTCATCTAAAACTCGCCTTATAGATTATCACTTTTTTTTTTTTCGTGTTTTAAGATGTCTATCCCTGGGACGGTGGGGCCCGGAGACACAGTACATTTACTAAGGCCGGCAGAAAATGCGCTCCATCAATTTTCTGGGAAGACGTAATGCTGCGTCCCTTCCCAGGGTCGCGAGCGACGGGGCCCGCCGGTCGTGGCGGAGCTGCTCCCTCGGCGATGTATGGAAGAGGTTCCAAGAACTGCGCTGGCAATCAAGGAGTCCCCCATTCGTCGCCCGGGTAATGAACTATATGATGGTGGTGGTGGTGGTGGTGGTATAAAAGACGTGACGAAGTGTCTCGGTGTGAGGCGGTGGTATGACGGAGAAGGCCATTTCCTAGCTGTTATGGAAGGTGAATTTGGCAGTGTTACTCCATATTGGTGGAGCTCAGGTGACGCAACATTTTACCATCAGATATACCATTTCTCTCAAGTTTGCAGTGTATCTCCAACAAACACAGGTCATGCTCTATATGAATGCATATAGATTTGCAGGTCAAGGGTCAGGCCATTATCATATTCATGGGTCGTACCGTTGAGCCCAAGGGTCGCACCGTTGAGCTCAAGGGTCGTACCGTTGAGCTCAAGGGTCGTACCGTTGAGCTCAAGGGTCGCAACGTTGAGCCCAGTGGTCTTTCCGTTGAGGTCACGGGGTTATGAAGGTAATGGCGTATGACTTTTCTTTCCTTTATGGTTACTATTCCAGGCTGTTCATAGAATGCCAGTTCTAGTGACCATCCTCGTTATTAACTCGGGTCTAGTTAGGTCCACCTCTTGTTGTCACATGCGTAACTCTCACTGCTGGTAGGTAGGTCTAGAGGCCTAGTCATGACAGACACTCATAGTGAATCTGAACATTAAACTTCACTATTCATCAAGGTAATCAAATACCACTTCTTCTCTTTCTTCTCCTTCGGGTGACCCCTTCTCCTCCCAACACTAACACCCGCCTTTCCTCCACAATGACCCCGATTCCTCTTCACACAGACCCCACCTCTCCCCCCACGTTGACCCTACCTCTCCTTTCATTGACCCTGCCTCTCTCCAACAGTGACTCGAACTCTTCCTCAGGATCGGAGCTGCTGCGATGTGAGTTCGGCGACAGCCTTTGCGGATGGTCGCAGCCGAGGACGGAGGGCGGCTACTCCTGGGTGCTGGCCCGAGCATCAGCCCACACCCGCCGCACCGGACCCATCACAGGTACTCACTCCCCTCCTCCTCCCTTTCAGGTCCTGTGAGCCCCGCCATCGCTGCACCCTTCTCTCCCAGGCATTCAAATCCCTCCTCCTAGGCAACCAAGCCCCAAAAGCCCTTCCCTAGCAGGTACCCCCATTCTTCATCTCCTTCACAGGTATCCACGCCGCACCCCATCCCTGCCAGGAACCTACGTCCTACCCCATGATTCTTTAAGAGGCTATGGTTCTGTCTTTCTGTCCCTATAGAATTAGTCTTTGCCGCAAGGGTGGAAAAGTTATTGTGGTTTCCTTGTCTCTGTCCGTGTTTTGCTGTGTTGCTGTGTATCATATCGGTCAAGACCTAACCCAGTGCCATCTGCCTAGATCTTGACCCAGTGGCACCTTGGTGGTTAAGGCCTTTGGGCTAATGTCATCTTGGTCAAGGCGGTAAACCAGTGCCATCTCGGTCACGGCCCTGGGGCAGTTGTCACCTCCTCGTCCATATCTCCCGCCGCAGGCTACCCTGACGTTGGTGGGTCAGGTTTTGTCTTCGCCGACTCCCTTCACGGCGTTGAGGGCAGCACAGCCGACCTGTTGAGTCCCCCGCTACTTCTGCCGGAGGGGCCAGACCCTGCTCTCTGCTTCAGGTAGGTGCTAATGATCAGACCTTGTCGTTCGCTTCAGTTAGATGTTAGGGGCCAGACCTTGTCCTCAGCTTCAGTTAGGTGCTGTGGGCCTGCGTGTCATGCCCGTACCCCAGCAGCAGTTGCTTAGGCAGTATTCGGACTGGGACATCACATCACCCCCCTGTTGGCTCTTCATTAATCTTGGTAACAATCGGGCAGCCGACTTTGCTAACCCCACGTCTTCCATACTGCCCTCAGTTGCCCCTCATTCAACCTCCGTTAAAGGAGAGACCTCCAGGATGATCAGGTCTCTCTGGTCCCACTGGAAACCATCTCATCCATAGACAAGTTACTACCTATTCTGGGTGGGTGAACCTGCTTGTTAGGTTGCCCAGCAACGTCCCAAACGTATTATTAGTCTCATACATACTTACATACACACGCACACACACACAAATATATCTATATATATATATATATATATATATATATATATATATATATATATATATATATATATATATTTTACTTTGTCGCTGCCTCCCGCGTTAGCGAGGTAGCGCAAGGAAACAGACGAAAGAATGGCCCAACCCACCCACATACACATGTATATACATACACGTCCACACACGCAAATATACATACCTATACATCTCAATGTATATATATATATATATATATATATATATATATATATATATATATATATATTGTGTATAACGTACCCCAGAGATCGCCACATTCCGCGATCTCTGGGTATGAACGAAGATCCTTCAGTGAGATGCGCCTCCTTCACCTGTATTTCCCGTCCACTTCACTCTGGTCATCCTGAGTTTCCGTCCACACTCAAGCCTCACATCGTACCCACTCACAGGGTCAATCATACACACTACCCTCACACGAGCACACTCACTGCGGTCACTCTTACGCATTACTCTCACATCGAACACACTGGATCACTCACTCCGCCTCAAGCATCAAGTCACCTAACTTCTGACGCCATCGATCCCTCCCTCGCCCGACTCAGTCCTGGGTCTGGTCGTTCCAGCGACTAATCTCTCTACCCGCTTCCTTGGATCTCCATACCTGCACCCGACCTGCTTCCCTGCCTCTGCAGCCACTCGACCCTGGTCCACTTCATCACGTCTCTGTACCCCTGACAACTCATGTTCTGCTACCGTTAATTAAAGGTTATAACAATGTGACTGTCACTCACATCAGCTCCGATGACTCTGTTCTCACTCACCACTTTCTCTCCTCCACCTCTCGCATTCTATTTTCTTTTCTTCATTGAATTTCATCACCACGACGGTACGACCCTTGAGTGTGACGAGATGTCCCTTTGGGTATGATGGCCTGGCCCTCAAAGGTTGGTTAAGAGACCAGATACTCATACACAAAGGGTTGTTCTCTCATGCCCGAGGGTCTCACCGTCTTACATGAGCAGGTGATGCGGTCTGTCACCACTGTGGAAGAACACCTGCTACACACACACACATAATAACAAGCTTTGTACTCCTCTTGCTATTACGCTATTCATATTCAGCGTTTCCATCACCCATCGAGTCCTTCGGATCATCGGCAGAACCTTCCACGCTCATACGAGAAGCAGCTGTGGTGCAACTCATCCTTCCATCTCTGCTACCCTCCTTCTTCCCTCCCTGTGACTTATCTCCCTCCCATCCCGTTACCTTCCTCACTCCAGCTTTCCTGCCTCGCTCCGGCTCCCTCCCTTCCTCTTATCCGCCTCACGGACGTAACATTACCATATTTCATTTCTTGTATTGTCCTGCTGGTTTCCTGGTCCATCTTCTTCGACCCCCAGACTTCCGCCCGTCTTTCCATTGTCCATACTTTCCTCGGCCGTATCCATGATTCACTACTTCCAGGAAATAATCCATTTCCATGTTCTTCAATGGTTTCTGTGGGCGCTACTCATCCCCGCTTTTTTAAGATATTTCCTGATTTTAGTTTCAGAGAAATATTCCTCATCCAAGCAGCTTGATTAAATGTTTATCCTTCCCTTCTCACCTGTTGCTGGCTGTTTCCTTCTCTTCCTCTCCGTACTACCCTTTACGGTCCTGATCATCTTCCATCTACCAGTTTCCATGCCTTAGACTCCTTCCTCCTCTGTACCTGTACCTCACTAGCGTTCCCCGGCCCAGCAATGCACGTCCCGCGCCGCACACAGCCCAGCAGGAGTCCCGCCTACCTCTTGAATCATACGGTAAAGATGGTTATTATTTGAGGATATTCGAATGGTGAAAGAAAGCTCTTCATTATTTTGGGATTTTTATCTTTTCTCAATATGGTTACTGATCATGTTAGTGAGGGTTGTATATATATATATATATATATATATATATATATATATATATATAGTGTGTGTGTGTGTGTGTGTGTGTGTGTGTGTGTGTGTGTGTGTGTTTGTTACCAGGCTCCAGCTACAAGTGGTTAACCTTCAGCGAGGTTGTATCCTTGTCAGTGGTCAGAAAGGAGGACCTCTTCGCTCGCAAGGAGTCCATCATTTCCCTGCGCCTGCGTGAAGTGTAGCCTCGAAGCTGCAGGAGCTTCAGAAAAAAAGTGGTCCTAGGGATTGTATGGCATTGTTACTACTACTACTAGCAATGATAATGATTCTTATTAGAGTAATATATAGGGCTCAGTTTCTCGTTATCATGATCTTGTTAGCTGTAGCTATGTTTCATCTAGTCACGGTGCGTGTAACCGTCGTGCTTGACTGTGTTAAAATTCCGCTAACTGTGAGCAGGTTACCCCTGTATGTGTGGCTGAATTGTACACCATGATTGCTGTCTGTTTTTAGCTGATTTCTTCACAGTCTTAGTTGAGATGCCAGTAAGCAATAACTGAGTTAATGCTGCTTATGGCTGCCTTGCCTCAGTCTATGGCTAAGTCCGCCTTCTCACCCTTACTCAGGTTCGCCGTGTTCCTGTACGGGGCACACGTGGCCAAGGTCTCGGTGCACGTGCTGCAGCGAC
This sequence comes from Panulirus ornatus, assembly GCF_036320965.1. Classification (NCBI taxonomy): domain Eukaryota; kingdom Metazoa; phylum Arthropoda; class Malacostraca; order Decapoda; family Palinuridae; genus Panulirus; species Panulirus ornatus. The sequence goes on along the minus strand of NC_092260.1, from coordinate 27,797,200 downwards.
TGGGCGACACCACACACACGGCTGAACTGTTCCGGGCGTCGGGCGGGCGAGGCCTCAGCTGGGTGCCTGTGGGCGTGACGGTGGATGCGAGCGACGTGGCCGACCCCGGGGCGCCGCTCGTGCTGGGGGTACGTGCCACTCGAGGACCAGGCACCGAGGCGGACATCGCCCTCGACCATGTGGCCGTCCTGGCGGGCGCGTGCCACCTCCACCCGGTCCTCCGCGCCAACGTCACCCTCCACGCCACCCTCACGCACCCAGACGCATCAGCGCTCTCCGCTGGGCCCGCCCTCACGCCCATCGCCTCGACACCGCAGACCCTTGACCACGCTGAACCCTCGCAGGCCAAAGGGAACGTGTGCGACGAACGCACAAACTGCGTGTCGTGCGTCGCGGACGACACGCAGGCGGGCGCGTGCACGTGGTGCGACCTAACCCAAGCATGTATGGCCGTGGACACACCAGCCGCTGCCGCCTGTCCCGAACACCTTGCCGTCCATCACAACACTACGGTACTGTCTGTCCACACTCTCCCTCTGTCTGTCTGTCTAAGGAGTGCAGAGTGATTATTTGCGTTTCTGTGTGTGTGTGTGTGTGTGTGTGTGTGTTTCCCATATTGTTTACCCAGGTTCTGGACCACCTGACTTCATTATCATATCTTTGGTCTTGGCAGTATGGCTTTCGAGTCAATGCAAGGTCGTCCGCGGCTTCTGACCTCTTCATTAGCATTTCTTTTCTGCCACCATACTACCTCTGTCCTCTCCTCCCGATACCGCACCGCCTCTGTCCTTTCTTTCCTGTACCATTTTGGATTTAAGTATTATACACTTAACGTATAGTGAGTGTGTCCCTGTAGCCACATTACATCTACAGTATTCGTGTTTTTAAGGGATTATTATTGAATAAAAAGATCCTCATCTTCTTATCATACGTACACAAAGAAGAGAAGTATCAAACGAGAAAATAAAAGGTAGTCGCCAAACGAGAATGTAAGAGAGACATTTTCCTCAGTACAGACATTCATTAGATCATTTTTTCCTCGCGTATGAGAAACATAGGATTAGGGATGGTAATGTATGATTCAGGCCACGCAAGCCGTCGGATCCTGCGACTCCTCTAGTCTCTCTTGCCCAAGCTGGTCTACGGGAAACAGACTGTGAAGGCAGACAGGTGTGTGTGGACCAGATATATGCCAATTGCTAGGCCGTCCCCTCACACAGGAGTTAGATGGCAGCTTCGAGGAGTTGCAGGACCTAGATAGCATATTTTCCCCAGGCTACTGAGCATCAAGAGCAATTCCCTTCAAGTCTACTGTCCCTACAGACCTCCCGACCCACTTCCCTAACATCTATTGCCCCTATAGAATATATAGAGTCTCTGTAGAGCTCCAGATCCACTTCTTTCACACATACTCTACATGGAGCTTCAGACCCACTTCCCCTCACAACGAATGTTCCTACAGAGCTCGAACAGCCCTTTCCTCACATCTACTGTCCCGTACATCTGTTGTCGTTAAAGGCTCACTTCCCCTCACGTCTCCTCTCCCTCACGTCTCCTCTCCCTCACTGTTCAGTGCCCTAACATCTGCCTTTGCCGCAGCGGTCGCAGCAGCGTCGGGGACCGGGCTGGTGTCCGCAGCTTGTGTCACGGCAGGAGCAGCAGGTGCTGGTGGGTGCCGGGTCCTCCCCCCTTCTCACCTTCCCCGTCCAGAACATCCAGGTGAGTAACTATCCTTCGTTTCTCGGGAGATGCAGGTGCTATACGCACGCGCGCGCACACACACACACACACAGTACAGATTCATGCATGCATATGCGTCTCAGACATACACATCCACAGACATATAAAAAGAATGCTTGAAGTTGCAGTTTTGACCTCTGATCGCAGTTGAGAGGCCAGACATTTAAAAATAAAAGCCATATCTTCTGACTAAATCGAGGTTAAACACTGATTCTACTGACATTTGGCGATGTTCGAGAGAAAGAGTCAACAGTACGGTAGGGTTTGGTGAAGGATATGTTAAGACTAATCAGTTCGTCCCGACGCTGTTTCTGGTACGGATGGTGACACGTAGGATTTAATTAGTACGTCAGCTTCTTAACCATCACAAGCATGAGTTAATTTTAACATTGTTGTTATCTATTGGCGTATATTATTACTTTTATTAGTATCATCATCAGAATTTTGTTTGATTACTGTCATAGTATCTGTTCAGCACCGAGGCATAGCTTTCACTTTCATTCGCAAACTTTCCCCGTCAAGCCGTGAGTAGCGCCTGTGACACATCCACCCATCGAGTGGAGGTTTATGCTTGTTTTGAGGATCGAAGTGGCGGGGGACTGGTGCAGGACACGGCACAACACCTGGGTCCTATTGGGGTTTTACCTGTGCACCGCTGCGATGATACAGCGCTGGTGGCTGATTCATGTGAGAAACTGCAGAAGCTGGTGACTGAGTTTGGTAAAGTGTGTGGAAGAAGAAAGTTAAGAGTAAATGTGAATAAGAGCAAGGTTATTAGGTACAGTAGGGTTGAGGGTCAAGTCAATTGGGAGGTGAGTTTGAATGGAGAAAAACTGGAGGAAGTGAAGTGTTTTAGATATCTGGGAGTGGATCTGTCAGCGGATGGAACCATGGAAGCGGAAGTGGATCATAGGGTGGGGGAGGGGGCGAAAATTTTGGGAGCCTTGAAAAATGTGTGGAAGTCGAGAACATTATCTCGGAAAGCAAAAATGGGTATGTTTGAAGGAATAGTGGTTCCAACAATGTTGTATGGTTGCGAGGCGTGGGCTATGGATAGAGTTGTGCGCAGGAGGATGGATGTGCTGGAAATGAGATGTTTGAGGACAATGTGTGGTGTGAGGTGGTTTGATCGAGTAAGTAACGTAAGGGTAAGAGAGATGTGTGGAAATAAAAAGAGCGTGGTTGAGAGAGCAGAAGAGGGTGTTTTGAAATGGTTTGGGCACATGGAGAGAATGAGTGAGGAAAGATTGACCAAGAGGATATATGTGTCGGAGGTGGAGGGAACGAGGAGAAGAGGGAGACCAAATTGGAGGTGGAAAGATGGAGTGAAAAAGATTTTGTGTGATCGGGGCCTGAACATGCAGGAGGGTGAAAGGAGGGCAAGGAATAGAGTGAATTGGAGCGATGTGGTATACAGGGGTTGACGTGCTGTCAGTGGATTGAATCAAGGCATGTGAAGCGTCTGGGGTAAACCATGGAAAGCTGTGTAGGTATGTATATTTGCGTGTGTGGACGTGTGTATGTACGTGTGTATGGGGGTTGGGCCATTTCTTTCGTCTGTTTCCTCGCGCTACCTCGCAAACGCGGGAGACAGCGACAAAGTATAAAAAAAAAAAAAAAAAAATATATATATATATATATATATATATATATATATATATATATATATAGAAAGCATATGGCCTTGATTAGGGCATTCAGTTGTCTGTATCGCCTCAGCTAACAGAAAAGGGATTAAATGGAGCATATATTTCTTTTTTTTCCAGCCCACACAGACTGAGAGCGGATGGATCTGTGTGTTCGAGCCGCTGGAAGATGACGCCAAAGATGACCAAGAGACCAAGACGGAGGAGGTAAGAGGACAAGAAAAGGAGGAGGAAGGAGAGGAGCAGGAGGATGCCAAAGGATCGCTTGGGGAGGAGGAGGAAGGAGAAGAAGCGGCGGAAAAGGAGGCGCTGGAAAAGCGGTTGAAACTGGAGGAAGATTTCGATTTCAAGAAAAGGAAAGAGGAGATAAAGAGGGTGAAGAAAGGACGGAAAGAGACAAGAGAAGGCACCTTACGTTTACCAGGTCACTTCCAGGTCAGTCATGTATCTTCATGTAACCAGATCAATATATCAGCTTCCCATTACCAGGTCATTTCCAGGTGAGTAGGCAGCCTTCAGTCTCCAGGTCACTTTCAGGGTGAGTTAAGCAGCCTCTTGTTTCCAGGCCACGAGGAAGAGTCGACCTTCAATTGCCTGGTCTTTTTCCAGCTGGTCAGGCAGGTATATTGGTCGATTAGTTTAGCGGCCTGCAGTTTCCAGGTCTCTTCAGCCTCCTGGCTAAAGTACACGATTTCCGCGTCTTTCTCCTCTAACTCATGTCTAGTACCTCACCAGCAACTGTTAGGTATTGTTTCATGGGGAATCAGTTCTTAGAAGTTGTTCCAGATCCTCAGACTCTCTTCATGATATAACACACTATGTTGCTCTCTGGGCAGTACTCATTTCCAGAACTTATAGTTGGTTATTTTTGCTTATGGTGAAAAAAAGAAGTCTTGGAGTAACTTAAATTGAAAGCCATCGTGTGAATAACAAAATATCGTAGTTTTATGCACTGTAATTTCAGTCTTGATGTTTACTATACTACACTTGGGTTCAATTTGACGTACTCCTCACTGTATTTCATTTATACCATTCAGTAAACAAGTGGCATGTTTGTTTCCGTAAACGTATTTGTGACCTGGTTATACTCTTTCTTGGAATCATGTTTATACATTTGTATACATAGTATGTTTACCTCATATACTTCCATGTATTGTGTGTTCATCTTATGTAAACGTTATGTATAATGCAACATTATACCGTCTTTCTCACGCCTGTTGTGTCTAGGGCCGAGTGTTAAAGGTGGGAAGCGGGTCAGGGACGGGCATTGGTGCGGGTGTGGGCGTGGGCGCCATCCGGTGTGGGGATGGGGTCACGGAGCTGCGGCCCGCCTCTGTCCGCCCGCACGCTCACTACAGCGTAAAGCTGCTCACGCCCGCTGGGGCGCCCCTGGACAATCCCAACGACGTTCGCCGTGAGTGTTTCGAGACTACTGAAGCTGCTGTTGTTCTCCTCTCTCCCAGTGCTCCATCTTTCTTTTTTCTTGCGACTGTTGCTTCTGTTCCTCTCCCTACCCCTGCTCCTTCTGCTGTTCCTGCCGTTGCTCCTGCTCCTTCTGCTGTTCCTGCCCTAACTCCTGCTTACCGCTGCTATTCTCCTGACATCTGCTGCAGCAGCTCCTTTTCTCCTTACACTTCCTTCCCCTTGCTAATGCTGCTACTGCTCCTGTTCCTGTTTTGATTGTGCTTCTGCTTCCCCTACTCCTCCACCTCCTCCTCCCGTTGCTTCCTCTCCACGTGTTCCTACTGCAAGGGTACTATACAAACAAGGGGTACAGTGTGGTGCAGCCGGAGGTGTAATATGAACCACGCGTGGCTCAGGATGACGAGGAGGACAATTTAAGGATAGTGCATTACCTTCGAGCAAATGACAAATGAATAACTTAACAGAAGGATAAAAAAGCTTACCTCCTACACCTACTACCTTTCCTTTGAACCCAAACCTCAGTACCTTGGCTCTGATGCCCCCAACCCTATGCTCTTCTTAACCTTAACATCTTGTATCTGGTGCCCCGTAACCCTTGCTTTAAACCTTAGCACCTTGATTCTGGTGCCCCCCTTTATCTTGCTCAACTTCCCAACCCCAGTACTTTAACTCTGGCGCCCTCAACTCCTTGCGTCCCCTAACGTTAGCACCTTGCCTCTATTATTCCCACCACCCCCCTAACGTCTCTCTGTCCACCAGTGGTGGTATACAGCTGTGACCTGTTGGCTTCCTCCTGCCACTCCTGCGTCGCCGTCAACGCCAGCTTCTCCTGCGGATGGTGCGTCGCGACGCAGACCTGCACTCCACACGCTCACTGCCTCGGAACGTCTTGGTTAGGACCCGGACGCACGTGCGACACCGAGGAGTACCTCAAGAGCCTCGGGGATGAGCCCGAGGGTGGCCTTGGGGAGCATTTGGAGACCCTGGAGGATGAGCCATCTGAGAACCTCCTGCACAAGGACGACTTAGGTAAGATCAGTTGCCGTAGGTATTATACACGGTCTGGAGTGGGAGGGAGGAAGTGTTGGAGAGAGTAAATGCGATGGGGAGTGTTGGGGGTATCTGGTAGAGTAAATACTTTGAAATATCGAAATCCTTCAGTGTTGTATGGTATCACAATAGCTTTCTTTTTACACGTGGATAGAATAGAACAGAAGATAGAAAAGATTAATTTGCTCTGTGTGTGTGTGTGTGTGTGTGTGTGTCTGTTTATGAGCGTTAGTGTCTGAGGACCTGGTTCCTCTCCTCACGTCTGTCTCTCCAGGTATTGGCAACATCGACATCTTCCCGGGAGGAACGGAACAGGAGAGCCACCAACATCTGGAGGAACACCAGCATGACGGCCACGACGAAGGTCTGGAGCAGGAGGAGGAAGAAGAGCTCGAGGACGAGACTTTGGACAGTGAAAGGAGAAAGAGTAAGAGGAAGAGAACTGGGAAGAACAGAAAGGAGGAGGGAGATGGGGGCTCGGAGGAGCCATTCTTGAACAATATGGTCAACGATTCTGCAGCCAAGAAGATCAGTAAGTGGTCCAGCGAAGGAAGTGGGAGGAGAGGTAGAAGGGAGAAGCGACGGAGTGGAGTAAGGAGGGATGGAAGGAGGAAGTAGGGAAGGAGGTTGGGATGGGGGATGAAGGTACATGGCTTTATGTAAGGGGATTGAAATTTGGCCACAGGTTGGGTCTGGGGAGTACATGAGATGGCCAAAGATTGGAGGTAGGTGCAACGAGTAGGGGTTAGAGAGAACAGGCTGCAGTGCGGGAGGAAGGTTAGGCAACATGGAGGCAGGGTTACAGGTTGGGGTGGAATTGTGCTACACGAGCGGAGAGAGGGGTCACAGGGAGGATCGGTATATACATACAGGTTCCAGAATTAGCATGATTGACTTGTCTGGGGGGCAGAGGTCGTCAGGACGTGGAAGGCCAGGTTGATTGCCTCCAGCTGTTGCTAACGACCCTCTGAAGACGTTGAGGGAACGGTGGGGCCTGGCTTTGCCTTGAGGCGTTGCGCCTCTTGATCGGCTGGTGAGCTTGATGGTCTTGCCTCTCCTACAAGGTCTCTCTGGTATATATATATATATATATATATATATATATGTATGTATATATGTAACATTTATGGATCTGTAGAAGGCATATGATAGGACTGATAGAGATTTTTGTGAAGGGTCTTGTAAGCTGCTAGAAGCAGTGAAAGTTTTTTCAAAGGTGCAAGGCTTGTGTACGACAAGGAAGAGAAAAGACTGATTGGCCCCCAGTGACATTCGCTCTAATAGATAGATATGTATTTCTCGCATAAGTGACTTCATGCAGTTGCAGAAGACAAGTCTAGATCTTGAACTCCCAGGATAACTAACTAGGTATTCAGTATCTGCTGCCACACATCTTCCATCACACATGTAATGTTTACTGTAAGTTGCCTGTCTGTTGTGTGCTCCTGCTACAGGTCGGGTCGGGGGCAGGAAGCGAGCAGGGAAGAGGACCGTCAAGGGCAAGCTGAAGGTGACGAGCCGAGGACGTTCTTTCCTCCGTCTCCCGCAGCATCCGGGTCTGTACATCGCCAGGTGAGGGGTCTCTGACGTCAGGCTTGGGGTACCTACGTCATTAGTTGACGGGGTTCTTAAGTAATAACATCAGCTCAGGAGCTTTATAGGAGGCTGCCGCGACCGGGATTCGAACCTAGGGGAGTGTTTGATCCTAGGCGGCTGGTATATCCATGGCTTTCAGCGTGGTATCCGTGTCTTTGTTCATACAGGTTCCACTTTGACCAAAGCCTTGTCTCCACACCCTAGGTAACACTGGCTGCTACTTCTTTCCCTAGGGACGCGTGGAGACTCCACACTGGCCGGCAGTACTACATCCCCGTTGCCAGGAAGACCCTCATCAACCTAGGCTTCGTCAGGCAGGTCAGTAGAGGTCGAGAAAAGGTGGAGGTTATAGGTGTTTATTGTGGTATGTGAGGCGAAGAATAGAGTCAGCAAAATTATCACTGTGTATTCACGCTGAATGAGACATTACATTCTTGGTAGGGTGCCCCACACTGCAACATGTAGAATAAGGAAAGAGTTACAGTTTTTCCCCCCAAAACAATACTCAGTATTGTCTTATGTGTAGAATACTCATAAACCAAGAGACTTATTACTTCAAAAAGTAATCTGCATTTTCATATCACTTCCATCAATTTCATATTCAATACCATCCTAATAGCAACGCGTTGTAGACCTACATAACACTTAAGTATCATTACTACTAATGACAGTGTCTTGTGTGTTGGGCAGGTGACCTACGGCAACCTGGCAGAGGAGAAGACACGGACGGTCCTTATCAACGGAGCCTGGAAGAAAGCTGCAGGTAAGAGGGACTCTCACTGGAGATGTGGTGGAGTGGAGTGCTTTCCTGTATTGGTCCAGCTACCGTGCGTGCAGACAAGGTTGCTTAAGCTTTGCCGTTCACTTTGTTACTTCATGATAGGATCTTGGTTTAGTGATTTAGTGTTCACGGTATCTTTCGACGGTTAGTTTTATTCTGTGTTGCTCTAATACGCCCCTAATACTCCAGTAAATATTGTATCAATTCCCCTAATACTTTAGTAAAAATCGCTCTACTAATACTTCACTTAATATTGCTCTATGCCACTATACTCCATTGAATGAAAGTATCTCCCTAATATCATAAGACACTAGTCGTGAGAAGCAAATTACTGCTGTTATTAACTCTCCTCTGCATCACAAAGAGTAATCAGACCCTGTAAGTAAAATAAATAGATGTTTACGGTAAACTAGAGATGGAAACAGGGTGAAGTGCTCAAAGTCCACCAGTGGTTAGAGATGTTAGGAAGTTTTAATTTGTACAAGAGCACTGGCTGTGTATTATCCTTGTATCCCACACGTTTGCATGGATTCTCAAGACGCCACCTGTTGATATGCCCTTTAAGGTGAACCATACAGGAGGCTATGAGGCACTGATTCTGTGTGGAGAGTGCTGTGTCCTGAACGACTATTGTAAACTCTACGGACATTACGAACAGGATTTAACTACCTTTTTACAGTCTAAAAATATAATTTCCTTTGCACGCATTTATAAGTATGTACTCTCACAGAAATGAGCATATTGACTGACATGCACCACTTAGAAAAAAATATCATCCTCCCCAAGGGCAGTGATGATAAGGATAAGGTAAAATGAAAGGAAAATGAGATAAAAAAAACTTTATTCTTTGAAAAAAATAATACTTTAGAAATCTCAGTAAATAAAGAACATAGAATAGATTATGAATTTTGTTAAGAAACAAAAAAAAATTGGTCAAAATTTTAATGAAGTAGATTACTTGCAGGTAAATATCTAGTCATCTTCACAGTTTATGAACAGGAAATTCTCTAAAGTGTAAGTATCTTTAATGAGAGTATGCCACATCAATTTGGCCCACACATTTGAAAACATAAGCAGTCACACATACACTAGTCCAGTGTAATATCAATGTGCTTGCCTTCCCTCACAGGTTACTTCGTGGACTTGTTTGAGAAGGTGGACCAAGACCCTGTTACATCTGTCATCACCACAAGCAGGAGCGTCTTTGAACAGTTGTTGGCTCAGCTCATCCCTGACGACTGATCTTGCAGACCTGCCTCGCATGCAATACTCTACCTGTCTGGCATGATGCTGCAATACCCCAATAGAAGCCGTACGATCTACATCATGAAAATTAAACATTCAACTCCTGGCATACATGTCATTCCACGTGGAGTCACATCAGTGTCATCATGTAATCTGGTGGCTACCTTTGGCCAAAACACAGTGGCTTTCACACACAGCTTACCTATGGTAATATCATCACCGGTTTTCTTTCTGTCTTAATTTTCCCTGTTCGGTAGCATGTGTGGACATGCAGAGAAGGGGAGAGAACGATGATGAGAAAGTCCCTTACCTGGGAGTGTGTAGTGTAACTGGTGAGTGTTTCAGCCAAACAGACCTAAAAAAACAGTCAAAAACAGAATGGAAATTAGAAAAGAAAAAATAATCCAGTTTACACCACATTCCCAAACCAGTAATTCTCAAATAGTTAATTTCAGTCTATTAATTCATTCAAAATTTGTTAATCTAAAACATGTTTCAACATAGAATTGTACAGCTACATATCTCCAGTGACCTAGCTTAATAAAGTAATGGTAAAGACTCGAAACTTGCCTCATACAGCCCATCTAAAAACCTTCTCAGCATCTGACATATTCATAGCTTAATTTACTCACGGTGTTCCAATCTGTATTTCAAATCATAACAATTCTCAATCACAAAAACACAGTTAAAAACTAAACCCAAGGTTTCAACTACATAAACATATTTAACTCTGACACTAAAATTCTAGTGTTGTGTGAACTGACAGAATAGAAATATGGAAAATGAGTTACAGAAATAATAGATATTTCTGCAGATATTAATCATAAGGTAAAGTAATAAAATTAATACTAAGTGACCACAAAATGTTATAATGGAGTTTATAAATTTCAATTTTCTTAGGATGAAACGTTGAATACTGAATGAAAATGTGATAATAAATCTATTCATATGTGGTCAGACACTAAGTAAAAATAAAGATTACCAGAAGGCACTTCCAATTCAACTCTTCAAGCACAAATAAATGCCTATCAACCTTTAGCTTTGCTTAGCCTCCTGCTGTTTGTTGTGACACAGATACATCTTACTGAAACCTGTTTCCCTACTTTTAGTCCACTACGTTTGCTGTGTAATATATTAGTGTCCACCACTTGAAAAAGGTATTAGTTACACACTTGCTCACAGGGACTGTACAAGTCTCACATCATGCTAGTGAACATGCTCAATCAACTATGAAAAAAACAGACACAAAACACATTAACTTTACCATGATCTACAATACTGCAAAATTTACAAAAAAAAAGTATCTTGGAAATTTTTCCCATTTCCTAAATAGTGAAACAAGAGTAAAAATGTCAATGATTATTTTTGATGAATATAACTAAGTGATTAAGTCTCTGATAATCATGAAGAATACAACGAGAACCTCCAATATTTTTCTTATACATCATCAATACTGCAATATCAATTTAATGGGGTGGATTAGGTCCATTCAGCCTCCACCACATCACTGGCACACATCCTCATCCCATGCCCATTTTTCCTGCGTAACAAGAGCACTCCTTAACATTTTCAATTTACACACCATTTTGATCTGTAAATTGAGGATTTGGGACAATATCATTACATCCCATCGTCCCCCCCCCCTCCTTAACGAAGATGCTTCAGGAACAAACAAACAATGGCACTATTTGTATACATCCACTCACTGCCATCAACGATGTACTAAAACTAATGCCACCTCTCCACTGCCAAGCCCTAGAGACACACCATTCCATGTTGCACATTGACCCTCTCGTATGCCCTAGTTCAGTATGCTGAAAGCACACTCCCTCCCCCTTAATTTACTTCATCCCAGTCACCATACTCACCCTCCTGTATGTTGAGATTACGATACTCCAAAGCCTCCTTTTCACTCCATCCTTCCATCTTCTAGGCCTCTTCCTCCCTCCACCTGTACCATTCCAGCACACCCTGGTCAGTCCTCTTAATCAAACTGCACGCATTCCCACATCTCATACCTCCGGCTGCCAGAACCTAAGTGACAATGAAGAGAATTATCGTGAAGTATTCTAATCCAGTGATCATATAACTGACAGGACTTACTGGTACTGAAACAATACTACAACCTAAGATACATATTCAGCATGGAAAAAAAAGGACTTATAATGAGGTTTTGAAGCAAATCTACTTTGCGAAGATGACTTGGAAGAAATGTAGATATGCTCGTTACTTTTCAAACCAAAAAAAAGTTTTGTTTCTGATTGAGAAAATAAAACAGACTGAAAGCCTTCTATTGCTGAAACGATAATGTGAAATATATCACAGTGCTTCCTATGGCCATCGGATACCAAAATAAATATGAAGCGAATTACCATGAAATATTTCAAACAAGTAATCATATAAATTCTTAATTCCAGGACCTAACAGCCCCCCAAAACAATATATCAACCCAATCATTGTTCCCAACATTTGAGGAAGTCATGATTGCATTAGAGAGACATGAATCAATGGAGGAGAGACGGATTGCTGAGGTGAGTGAGCATAAGGTGTGGCGTGTGTGGTGGTTAAGTAAGATGAAGGCGTTTGTGGTATTACTAAGAACATGTATTACTAAGACATGTCTTTGTCAACCTCTCCACAGGTCCAAACCATTTCAGCCCACCCTCTCCAGCTCTCGTAATCACACACCTCTCATAACCTTTCATTAATCACTCCACCAAAACACCTCACACCGACGGCAGAAAGGGGAAGAGGAGGAGTGAGTGGTGAAGAAGGAATGAGAAAAAAAAGAACAGACGTTGGTAGTGAAGAGTGGAGATCCAACCCAGTGGTACCTAAGATTCCTGCCTGGCGTGCCCATGTCCTGTCTTTTCTCGAATGTGTGTACCATTTTACATTTGGGATCTCATTTTAACATGGTGACACACTTTCAACTTTAATCAATCTTTGGTACTACCAATGATAACAATAATATACACATACAACCAATGGGATAAAGTAGCCAGTGGTAGCAGTAAATGGCACGAACGAGGACGAATGTATATTGTAAATAATCTACATCTATTTGTAAAAATAATTAAATCAACCCCTGAAGCATGGCACGACGAACCATGACTGAACACGACAGTACCATTCCTGGGTATGACAGTGTGACCTTCCTTTCATTTGATCCTTAAAGATCAGGGGAAAAAACAGGCTATCCTACCCAAGGGGTCGTACCGTCATGGTGAAGGATCATACCTCTGTGTTTAAGGGTCGTACCGTAGTACTAAAGGGGTCGTACTGTCGTGTTAAAGGGGGTGACATTTACTCGGTTCATTTTCCTCCGCGCTGACCCTCCCTCTTCCCCCTAGTGTTAGGAAAGCCCCGTCATGTTCCTCCCCTGGGAGAGCCCCAGCTTACACCACATCTGCCCTGCACCGCCCTATATCACGAGTCCCGGCACTGCCTTGACCCACCTCATCATGTTACAACAGCCCTAGCATTACCCTCTCCTCATAATGTCACACGAGTACACCTACTGCCTCATACTGTTGTGAAACCACTGCCTCCAGTATGGCCTTCTACCCGTACTGCTATAGGAAGGTTAAACATCACTCCTTCTTCATAGTGCCGTGGTAAACCCAACACCATCCCATCCCCGTAATGCCTCAAGCGACCCACGGTATGGTATCATCGTTCTCGCGGCGGGTAACACCAAAATCTCTGGCGGGTTACGTACAGAAAGAGTTCAGTGACGTCAGCAGCGAGCATTATCACAACCCGTCTGGCGTCAAGGCCTATTCAACGTTCCTCGTTAACCCTTAAACGGCTGGCGTTGACCATTAAATGAGGAGGGTAGAGCGCGCGAGGCGAGAGGTCGGGGTGAGATGTGTGACCAGTTATTGCATCCGAAATGCCTCCGTGGTCAATGAAGAGGCGCAGTGACTTGTCCTTATGTGGTAACAATGAAGATCGCCAAGGTATTGGCGAGTGAAGCTGCTCTTGATTTCTGAAATGATTTCCCTGCGCATTCCAAGTCTTCCCGTTGTCTCCTGTGCACTTCCTACTTCTTCCGTTTCTTCTTTCTCTCTTTCCTTTCCCTTCTTATTCCTCGTTCCTCATCGTAGATGTAGAATCTTATATTGTTCGCTAGCGTCTGGCTGATACGAAACGTAGAGACTTCTTTCTAAATCGGAGGCTAATAAGTATCCATTTCTCTGCATCGTGATCAACTGAATATCCTTTAACCCCTGGTGTACAACCCATGAACACGACCAGACGACCCTGGAACATGTCGGTACCGCCCTTGAACGCGATTAGACGACCCTTGAACACGAAAGTACGACCCTTGGGTATAATGAAATCACTAGCGACCTGACACTTTAGGGTCAGGTCGAAGGGCAGGCCTGAAAAGTCGTACCGTCGTGCTCAAGGGTCGTGCCACCGTGTTCACGGCGAGAGGGTTAGCAGCGGCGGAGTGCCCTCAGTAATGGGTGTGACGGGAGCCTCACATCCCTCAGCTTGCACCAGGCGTGGGTGCTCCCGGCCTGATACACAGTGCAGCACATTACGTCATCTGACACTGTTCCTCCTCTTCTCCCCCACACTCTCTCACTCACTCACTCACTCCTACTCTCTCAACCTGTCATTCACTCTTACTCTTACACTCTCATCCTACTCATTCACTGACTCATTCCTACTCTCTCATCCTACTCAGTCACTCACTCACTCCTATTCTCTCATCCTACTCAGTCACTCACTCACTCCTACTCTCTCATCCTACTCATTCACTCACTCATCCTGCGCAATGATCTTCCATTTCACCCGCCCGCTGTTTCATCAAGTCGTCTGAAGTCCTCCGGTACGGTACATGAGCACGACGGTACGGTCCTTCAGCACGACGGTATGATTTTACGAAAGATATGAAGTATACTAGAAAAAAATAAAATGCTTTGATGAGATATCAGAATAATGACATCTATTCACTATAAACGCCTTACGAAACAACAAGATCCTCGGCGTTTGTACTGAGGACAGCTGCTGTTGCGATAAGTCACGTCATGGAAACATGACACAAAACAGAGCTACGTGCGTGCCTTGCTGTGTACAACAAACAGCTTATCGTTAGTGTGATTAACTCCCACATCCTGTCCTAAAATTTCAAGCACACCAATCATCCTCTCTGAAGGTCCTTGAGGTCAACCGCGACTGACTGCCATTCAAAGGCGCCGAGTTGGTCACGTAACAATTTGAAGTGTAAGTTGTTGTGCGTGGCTACTACTACTACTACTACTACTACTACTACTGCTAATAATAATAATAATAATCAATAATATCCCTCCACAATGAGCAAATAAGACAATGACTTCGTTCACTGAACGTAGCTTAAGACGTTTAGAGAAAGTATGATCAAGGAAGGAGTTTTCGCAACTATGTACCCTAAATTACAAGAAAATAATAAAAGAACTATTAAAACGTGTGAAAACAATTTGTCAGACGCAGTGCTTTTGTTTACTGTGAACAATGACGCGAGGGGTCTAAATCCACTTCCCTCACATAAACATGATTACAGTGTTATATTTAACTTCAAAGTCCATCTAACTTAAGATTCGTTCCATAATCCAACTCCCCCCGCCCTTCCCCCCATCCCCCACCCCTTCCTCCCTCTCCGGCTCCCAGTACACAGCGGCCGCTACGTTCACTGTTGCCACACCGGGAATTCACCCTTCCTTTCCGTCTTTCCTTCTGCCTCTCACGTTAAGACTCCTTACCACAGCAGAATTCGTCCCTCAACGCCATCTTGATACCTGTCTCTTCCCACTGAGCAATCAGACGATGCTACCAGCATTATAAGATCTTTATGATCATGCAGGAACCGTTACAGACGAGTTGTTAAACCGAACCACCTCCAGGAATCGTTACCATGTGAAGCGGTGGGATGTTGCGTGGACAGCGCGCCTCGTCCGACCCCAGCGGCAGATAGAGAGAGGGTTACCAGCTCATTGTCAGCTAGAGCGTGTCAGTGCCAGGTCCGACCGCCTCAATCATCGCTCTTTTTTTTCCTCATCGCTGACGGTGCCTGGGGGACGTAAAGACCTGCAATAAGCCTTGAGGTGAGGTAAGGTGACTCATATAGTCTTTTTTGAATGCCGTCGGTGGATGTGTGATGACTGGAAGATAAGGATTTCCATATGTTCATTTCCCTGTCCGCCTCATCTTAATGGCTTCCTCCTTCTCTTCACCTACATTCAACTTTTTTCTTCTCATCTTTTCCTCAGTCACGAAGGGGCGCCTCCTCCCATCTTCTGTTCTCAACTCTTCCTTCTCTTTGCTCCTCTTCACTGAATCAACTGATGGGTCATGCCTCGTATTCTCCCCGACAGCTTCAGTGTTCATACAGATGGCTTGCTTTCAGTCAGCGAATCAGTGTCACCCCGTCATGACGCAAGTTACTTACGTGTTTACAAAATCTCAAGTGATTTGTACCGATCGCAGACAACACACTAACTGCTGTGTGGATCAGTCATCAAGGTACTGAGAACAAAATTCAGTCCTGCTATGCTAGTTATCAAAGTATATGTTATTGTTACGCAACATTTTGCGTATTGTATAACAGGTTGTAACCCTATAAAAATAACCACCTTGCTTATTACGGCTTGGCATCTTTAAAAATGTCTTTTCATCTTGCTTACTATGGAGTGCTGTCTTAATGAAGCAAGGATAAAAAACAGTGACATTAACATCACTGCGACTACCAACGATTTATGGACCGGAACCTTTTATTCTTTTCATACTTTGATCGCCATTTCCCGCATTTGCGAGGTTGCTCAAGGAACAGACGAAGAATAACCGCATTCGCTCACAGTCATTCCCTAGGAACGGAGGAACAACGGCATCCACTACCGACCCATCAGTTATGGAAATAATTCCCAATGAATTCGAGATCTGCGACTTATCCTTTTTCAGATGAGAAATATCTCCCGAATAATCCCCTATTGTATAGGTAAACAAATCGAAGTAATATTTCAGCAAACCCTAGAAATTTCATCTATAGTTATTACTATTATTATCATTGATATTAATTATCATCATTAAAAGATCTCCATTTCAAAAGAAAGTGAGATCAGGTCTAACATTTACCAACACTTTGAAGCCTCGTCTTTACTTACATTGCCCCACCTTCCAGTACATCACATGTCTTGCTCTTTCTGTGTTGCTCATGTTGGAAAGGTGTTCTTGGTTCTCGAAATAATGAGCAAGAGTGATGCACAGTTTCCTCAGCGTAGATCAGTGGGTTATCTTCACTATCTCAGCGTATCATTCCCGGATCGAGAGCGTATCCGAAGTCCAGCATCTTAACCTTTGAATGTGTATGAAGATTAGTCAGTAGATTCAGAGACATGGAATCACAAGAGAAATTACGATTGTATACACGAAAATGTAAAATTCCCTTATTGGTCATGAAGTTCATACATTTCTAAGGGGAATATGTACAACTGTATAGACTGGTGTTTGCCAGTCACTCCAACAGAACAAGATACTAATTTCACAGACAAATAATTCAATGTCTACATTACAACAACTATACCACCACTCACCAACATCCCTCATAGGGGCGGCAAAACAAACAAATAAACTATATATTTCAGGTTTCCTGGGGGGGAAGGGGTGAAGGAGTTACATTACAATCACAGAACACTGTTTCGTAAGATTCTAACTGTTGTTGCTCCGGGGGGATCTGTAGGGTGTGAGGTTCTCCCTGATGTTGCTGTCGTGGTCTACCTTAGTGCTGCTGCTGGCGGCGTTTACCTCCACTTCCTGTCACAGGAACTTCCTGGAATATGATATGAAAGACAGGCTGGACAGTCTCCTCGAAGGGAGTGCGAGTAATAGTGTGGAAGGTCAAATGGACGGCGAGGGAACAAGACGCAAGAGATGGGCAGAAATCGAGACTATCTGCAACTGCTTCAGAACTGGTTTCAATTCCTGTTCTGCCAATGTGGAGGTAAAACTCATTATGAACATATTCTTTCATGAATACATCATACATCTGTCTCATTAATACATCCTCAATCGATGTCCAATGTGCCGATATGAAACAAGGACTTTCTCACTTGCAAAACGGCTTCATAACATTTCACTTCGCACGCTAAATTGATACGTCACACCATCTAAGATTTTCATCCGTGATCCAATGTAATAACCCTTGTACACTGCATGACCTCAACATCTTGACTTTCTAGGCTTCCAAATGATACACAGTGAAATTAATAATTTCTTAGTGAAAGAGTTGATGGGAGTTAGTGTGTATTCTAATAATGATTCCATTGCTGATCACAGGATTATGGACCCATCGTTTTCAGGGGTCAATGCATGGGAGGCATTAACAGGCGACGAAGGAGAGACGCCGGAAGGGTAAGTCCAGCCACAGGATTTAGGGTGTCTCTCTTCACAGCACGTGAGTAAATTCAACCACAGAAATAGTACAAGTCTGATCACAGGACAAGGGTAAGGCCCATCACAGCCAAAAGTATCAGTCCAACCACAGCATCTACACCAGTCTAACCACAGCACCAAAGCCAAGGTATATCCATCCACTGCCCCAGGTTCAGTACCATTAAAGACAGTACGGCAACAAGATAATGTCATACCAAACCAACAGGATTTCTATAAGTCCTGCCACAGAGCCACACAAGGTCCAACCACAAAAGCAACTACGATCGTTTCACCATTGTTTTTGCTTTCTCTTCCACTTCCTAAGTCTACTTTCCTGGTTTTTTTTTCTACTGAAGCGTTGCATTGATTCCGTTCTTGTTCATTGGTTCACCGTGCAGTCTTGGATCACCTCTTTTAATTTGAGATTCATTTAGACATATTTTGCAGGTTTTCCGATATAAAAAACTTAGTTGTTTCATCATTTCTCTTGACGCATCAATTCTGAGTTCTGGGAGGACAGACGTGCCGACCATAGTTCCTGTTCCCACTAATTTTCCTCGTGCAGTGTCATATTTCAAAATGTGTTCATGTTATGCATGATCAACGCTATGGCACCAGGCTGCAAACCGAAGGAATTTTTATTTTCCATATCCTTCCCCCTTATCTACAGGTGTCAAACACCATCCCCCCCACCTCACCAATCAACCTAACACTCCACTACGACAACAAAAATATATTTTGCTGTATTTTCTTTTACATGCTATTCTATTTGTTCATTTTTTTTTCCTTTGCGCGCATGGTGATGGGATTCCCGAACGAACACATCATGCCATTTAAAGCATAACGGTTCAATTTCCCTCTCTAGATATCACAATAGGGGTTTACGTTGAGAATTTACACAAAAACTCATAAACTTAAAAAAAACAGAATTTTACATGAACTAATGTGGGCGAACAAAATAGATTTGGAAATCGCTAATTGTAAAAGAATTCTATACTGTGAGAAACGAGGAAAATGTAATTGCATATATATCTGGCAGCACTAACTGGTTGACGTCACACACCCTTGTGACGCCTTACAGTGGTGGTGTAACCATGGGTATTCAAACGAATTCTGCCTTTTTGAAATCAGAGAGAATCAAGCTGTTCACTACCGCACTGAAAATGATTATCTTTTTCCATTTTTTTTTCATCTTTCCTATCTGTCTCCCACCCCAACCCAATCTACTTTCGTTCCTGTTCCTTGCATAAGGCCTGCCCTACACTAAAAGAGTCTAGCTTCTGTCCCCCCCCCCCCCCCTCAAAGGCCTTACTGCAGGCACTACAGAAAATACAATCACAGCACTCTTTCTAAACATAAGTTAACTACTGTATTTGATAGATCCTGCTGCAACACTAAGGTAGGGTCAAACGTGGCACTGTCTCCTGCTACTGTATTCTCATAAGTATGGGTCAAACACGGCAGTCTCTTGCTACTGTATTCTCATGAGTTTTATCACAGCACTTGCGGTTAGTCCAACCACAAGATTTAAAGTTAAGTACAGCCAATGTGCTCTCAAAAGTTCAGATATAGTAAGGAAGTAAATCTAGCCAGTATACTGTCACAACTGCCACAGTACTTGGTTGGGCAAATAAATATAAATGCATCACAAAGATAATTCAGCCACAACACTTTATAAATCTAGACACTCATCAAATTTTGTCCAACTACAACATTGAGGTACGTCTAATAACTGTACTATAAAGTTTTGACAGACCACAATCATTTGATCAACCACATCATTAAGGTAATTCTAGCCTACATGTTTTGACAAGTTCTGCCACAACACTACGAAGAGCCTCCCACAGGAACTTATAAGAGCTAAGGTTAATAGATCAACCATATCCACATTTCACAACCTTCGTCTGTCAACTCTAATGATAATCTACCTTCCTATTCTCACATATCAATTATTCACAAAGGATGTGTATATTTGGTGTAAAGTAAAATTGCAGTGTTCTAAATATTTAGCTTTGAAATATTTTTCAGTCTCTTGTCTCAACAGGGTGATATTGGCAACATCCCAATGATCCTCTTTGGCGAACTGATATGTCAGGGCTCCGAGCCACTTATATTTGCTTCTTCTGGAACTGAGAGACATTTGTCAGTGGGAAGTTCTCCCTCAGTCATTATCTGTCCTGGGAGTATCAGCCCACACCTGGAGGAGCTGAAGGTCTCAGACGTACAGGAGATAATAGTGGCTCCTGGTGCTCTCATGCCTCGAGATAGCAACATTGTACTAAACTTCACTAGAATCAAAGAAAAGATCATCTTACCTGAGGAAGCATTCACAGTGGAAAGCAATAAACCCAGATTATCTCATTTATATTATGATCCTAAGATTGATGAAGAACGACTTCCACCAGCAGTGGTGCAGCTCCTTATAGAGTCAGCAAAAGAAGTGGAATTCAAGAGCCGAAGCATTGTTGCACCCAGGATATCTATCAGCTTAAGGGAAGTAAATCACTTAACTATTGGTCCTCGAGCCATCATACCATACTCCCATCCCGAGGTATCATCCTTGAAGGTTAGTCATAGTCACGTTGTAATGATGGAGAATCAGGCTATCAGTACAGGCGACATGAATATCATGCATGTACAGCATCTGATACTGAAGGAGTCATCAGCAGAAGTGGTTACTGATGGTGAGGTTCACCTGGAAGATATCAGCAGTGCAGTGCTACAAGACAATGCCTTGGCTCTTTCTCCTGGTGTTTCCCTTAAGCTACATAGTGTGAACATCTCTTCAGCTGGCCACAGATCCATACACAATTACAATACCTCAAGCGGATCGCTTCTTAATACCAGGATTCTAAACGTCATTGGATCCGAGGTAGAGCCTGGTGCATTCTGCCTTGAAACTGAATTTCTAGACTTAGATAACTTGGATCTAGACTGGAGAAATGACCAGGTTGCTGCATGTATTGAAGCCAATATGACATCTAGCCACAAAAGTTGGAATGCAGGAGTTGTGGTGTGCCATGACCAACTCGACAGGACATTACCATGCAGTGATGATCGGTGTCTCCCGTGTCTTCCACGAACTGCTGTTAGTGAGTATTCAGTCTGAACCATTTACATTGAGCCCATACATAATAATCTTGAATATGCATGCATCTAAATCTGAGTGTTTTCCTGAAATAATGAACATTCTGTGTTCAAGTGTAGGCTTTTGTGAGTGTGTACTGTAAATCCTCAGTTAACCAGTCATCACAACCAGAATTTATAGTAACCAGACAGGGTCTGAATCTATGAAGTGAACTGCAACACAGAAAGATCTGCAGGTCAGATTCCATGGAACTGTACAAAGGTTATTTTTTTCAAGTCATGGATACCAGTCTTTCTGATGGGCCTAATCAGTCCTAGGCCCATAATCTTAGGAGTGTTTTTGTACAGTTGAAATAGTTTCTAAATGTTAATGGTATCTATTTAAAACCTTAAGGTCTTCCTTAACAGCTACGGAGATAACAGAGCCCATGATGAAAATTACCTCAGAACCAAAGCCAACATCAGAGAGTTCTACAACATTTCCCACATACTCCTCATCTAGTGAGATGATGTCAACCAATGAGCCAATGCTAAAAGAAGCTATAATACTTGGTAAGTTAAAAGAAAATTTACCATCTTGTTAATCCTCTGGATAATGAGACTTGTAAACACTTTGGGAGGATGGTAGCTAAAACTACAAATAACAGAATGTTACAGGTCAGACACAGAAATCACTGGAATTCTGAAGAGAGTAGAGAATGAAAAATGTTGGAACTGTCACATGTAGCAAGGTTTACCAAAAGGAGCAATGACATATTCATATACATGAAAGAAAACACTGATTGCAAATATCATACTTACCACTTTAATAAAGGCACCAGATGTGGCTTTCTGAAGAACAATGCCATACACAGAAATTACTGCAGAAAGATATCTATACAAATCCTACTCAGGTGCTTGACATATTTTCTTCATTAAAATTTTATCAAATTTCTCATTAAGGCAAATTACACTAGGAAGATGAGTGGCAGTGAATCCCTGCTTGATATTTGTCAATCAACTTTCCATTATCCTAACATGAAGTTCTTGTCCCATAACGTTTACATACAACTGTGTGACAACCTCCAATAATGCAACCTTCATATGCCTGTACAAGCTAAACCTCACTTCATACAATTCCCTAATATACCTCTGTTTCTCATTCAACTTCTCTTTAAGTTCATCTTAGCACTATCATTTCCTAGTACGTTATCAACTATTATCCTCTTTGTTTGTTCATTAAAGTTTTAGTCCTTAATCAGTAAAGTATAAAAGCAAGCCCATTATCAGAAAAGACAACTCATTATCATCGTCATATGATCTAATAACCCCACCTAACTGTCAAATGAAAAGACAACTCACTATGATCATGTGATCTAATAAGCCACCTCTCTCTCTGTAATATAAAACTATGCATACATTACCAAAAACAGCTTACAACATATACTGTGGAGTAAACATTGAAAATTCATCAAAAACATGTATTGGGCTGGCTGACGGGTGGGAGACTATTTGCAAAAATGTTCTTCTAATAACACTTTATCATTCAATTCATAATCAATGTGAAACAAGTTATATACCCCTTCATGTCAATTACATATATATGGTAATGATAAACAAATACTAATTCTTAATCAATTTCACTAATAGTATTGGTGCTTATATAAATTTTCTATGTTATCCCTGAAAAAAGGGACTGAAAGAACACTACCCACGTATCTCTTGTGTGTCATAAATGGCATATAAGAATGGTAAGAGTGAAGACTGGAATCTTCCCTCCCTGTATCATTACTTCGCAGAAATAGGAGATAGCTACAAGAGGATTTCTCCTTGAAGGATCAGGTGTGTGATCCTGATGCTACCTTCCTAAAGCAGGGAAACAGCAGACAGGAATAAAAAAACAATCTGTGCCTTACAGTATCAAAAGTATTTGCTGAATAAGTATAGAGTTCAACAGAAGACTTTCAAATGATTTAATGGTGATTTCTACGTGATGGGATGAAGAAAGATGTGCATTTTCCTTTCAGCTTTTACTGGAGATCATTTTTCTTACATTTTGAACTTGAAATATTCAAGATCATAAACTGTAGGTTGCCTGACAGCACACTTGAAATACATGGCAAAAAAGCTCATCTCGCTTTCCAGTTTCTTAAAAATTTTCAGTACGATGACCAACTCGATCAGTTTTGAACATTTCTTTCTATTCAGTAGTCACCCATGTGCATGAAATGTAAATGATACCACTAGAAGCAAGGGTAAATATATAAAGGCAAAAAATTTTGAAAAAAATATTTTCATTACTTGGCAGATCCTTAAAAAATCATGCAATCACTTACGTGAGAGGAAATGCTCAAGGACAAATATTAAAGTGACAGTTCTGTGATAGATGTACAGCAGTCTCACAACTGTGAATTCCTTTAAGCTGAGCTTAGCATTTATCTTTCTCAGTTGAATTTTCATCTACTCTGTAAAGATAATATAGTAATCAGCAAGCATTTATTTGCAACATTTGTCTTTAATACTTGCATTTCTTGTTGTTTCCTCCTCTCTTCATGCCTGCCCACATTAAGCATAAACATTACATTCTTTACCCTTTGCTTAAACATTCACCCTATCTCCTGCTCTTCTCCAAAAGCATCAGTGTTTTTAATTTCATTAGTTTCTGAAAGTCCTCAGCTGAGGTACATTTCTAACTGTAACAGTTGTCATAAAATTGCTTTAATTTTATTTATGAACACAACGAATGCTAAAATGACTGTATTTTTACTTAGGTCACTGGGTTCTGCAAGCATGCTCTTAATAATACTGAAACTGATTTTTAACATAACTGTTGTAGTAAGAGCATCAAGTCTAAGTGGTGCAACTAAGCATCTGTCTATTCAATCTCTTCTTCTCAAATAGATACAACTACAATAACTGGAACCATCAATGGAACAAATTCAACTGATCATTCTGTTCTTCTGAGGAACGTAGGAGGGCTGCCCTTGTATGCTGTCATTCTTGCCATCTTTGCTGGGATCATCACCACTCTTCTCATTTCATACTGTATCAGTAAATTTCTTAGACGCAATAAGGTAAGCCTTATCAAAATTTCTCTAGTCTCATTTTTTGCATGACTAAACTTTAACTTCTAGATCATATTCTTAACCATGCTGAAAACAGTAATCAGGAGGTTGTATCTAAAATAAGAATACTGATAAATTGAATAACATTAATCAAATAATTTCTCAAGAGGATGGCTGTCACTTTATACTTCATCTGAATATGTGTCCCGCTATCCTCAGCATGCCACATACAAGCTGTCCCATGCAGTTCCTAAGCGCACCTTCCAGAAAAATATTGTCACTGCAGAGAACTTGAACACACTCAACAGAACTGTACAACCCAACTGCAGTGATACTCCTGCTGAGATGTACATCACCTTCAATGCCTCTCAGCCTCTTAATGAAATGAACACCCGGACCACTGATGCTTATGCACCGTCTACCGATTTCCATACACTACCTGCCAATGCCTATTTGCCTCCTGCAGATACTTACATGGCACCTGATGGAGACCACACACCAGCTACTGAAGCCTACATGCATCCTGCTGATGCCTATACACCGTTTGTTAATACTACTGCACCACCTGCCACCAACATATCAGTTAGTAACAGCCAAATGCCTAGTTATGATGTACATAATCCACCTGCTGATAATTACATCTTATCTGCAAATGATCACATACCACTTGCTGATAGCAACATTCAGCATATATGAGTAAAGAAACCAAAGTATACAACTAAGAAGAATATCAACTTCTGTAGCATACTATAATACAAATCTAATACAAGAGTTAGTTTTCCAACCTCAGAACCCCTTCCATGGGGCTTCTGGAGCTTCAAGACTGCTTTCCACGTGGTACCAGGGTAAGGTCGTCTCCTGTTGGGTAAGGTCTTCACAAACGCTGTATGCTTTTCTGTTTACTGATGACAATATAATCTCATCATTATTTATCTTCAACTGCTACTCATTACACAAGTCATTATCAGCTCCACCTGTTTACAGAAGGTAGAGACCCCATTGATCATCTACTAATTAAAGTACATATTCTCAACATCCTGCATTCCTTTAGCTACCTCTTCAGAAAGCAGTTTCAACATTGTTTTCAATCTTTTTATTTTAAACACCCTTTACTTTCTTAATAATCATATGAATAAAACGGTTTTATTCCTGTGAAATACTTCATTAATTATGATAACTAAGACTGAATTTGATCACTATATTCCTTAGCTTTCTTAGCTAGTAACTAAGACTGAATTTGATCACTATATTCCTTAGCTTTCTTTGCTTTAACAAGTTCCAAAATTTCTTAAAGATGCAATGACAATTAGAAAAAGCTAAAGCCATACGAGTTGTGACTTTTTAGCATAAATTATGCATACCTCTCCAAATTTAATTCTGCATGATAACACTGACCACTTTCCATTCTTGAATAGCTCTAGTAAATGATCTAAACAACTAACCTTACAAAAAAGTCCAGTGTGTAACCTATGCTTGGACAGGTAAAAGGTGGGTGTTGTATGGCTAACCAAGCTGATGCATGTCCACCTTGCAGTTGTGGGCAGGTAACTGCTGTTTTCAGAGATAGGTTAGATACTGACTGATCAGCCTCAATCAATTAAAAGTCTGACAGGTGTATTTATCTGATGGTCACCTGGGAAAGAGGCAAAGCATTTTCACAACTTGTGTTAAACACAGAGATCTTATCTGTATACAAGCTACACCATGCAAAATATGAATAATAATTTTCATTATTACCAGCATACATAAGAAAATATATTTTGATATGTTCACTGCTACAGATATGGTGAACATATAGTTTTTTGTAAATGACACTTTATGGTTCCTCAAAAGTTCTACATGCCCATTCTCTTGTCATATTCATAAAGCAGTTACTTTTTGCTGTCTGCATGGTTCATGCATCTCCCAGGTATGACAACGGTATAGCTTTTATCAGACCAAACACTGAATACTTCAAATGGTTGTCTTAAATCTTACTCTACATGTATGCAACCCCCAAAATGCAGGACTGATCTCAAATGTTTCAAATACCTATCTTTGATGTGTGAACATCAAATGTTTGAATTGTGTCTATTCAAAACAAAGTTTACCCTAAGAGGTTCCGTTTAGAACTCATTATCTTTACTTTACAATCATTGATGAAAATTTGGTCTTGGGACTAACTTGTCAGTTCTTTATGAAATAAAATGAAATCTTAAAAATCTTAAATGTTTTACAAGAATCATTAAAATGTGAAGCAACTTCATGTTCTTAAGGATTGATTTAAATATGAATCATATAATCAAGATGGAAAACACAAAAAAGTATCAAAAGTGGAAAAATGTGCTTAACCCAACAATCATATTACTAGAATTTTTGATGTGAAAAAGTATTTCTTCAAAACTGTAGAAGTTTCTGTTGACTGCAAAATATCTGCAACAAAAAATCTCACATCAAACTCCTGATTTATGAAAAAACCTATTTGATACTTCATTATTTGACACAGTTAAACATGACTGGGAGTTAAAACAAGAAGGCCAGTGGTACAAAAATTTATTTAATTTATTCATTTTGTTTTGTTGCTGTCTCCTGCGTTTGCGAGGTAGCGCAAGGAAACAGACGAAAGAAATGGCCCAACCCACCACCATACACATGTATATACATACACGTCCACACACGCAAATATACATACCTATACATCTCAATGTACACATTTTTTTTTTTTTTTTTTTTTTTTTTTATACTTTGTCGCTGTCTCCTGCGTTTGCGAGGTAGCGCAAGGAAACAGACGAAAGAAATGGCCCCCCCCCCATACACATGTACATACACACGTCCACACACGCAAATATACATACCTACACAGCTTTCCATGGTTTACCCCAGACGCTTCACATGCCTTGCTTCAATCCACTGACAGCACGTCAACCCCTGTATACCACATGACTCCAATTCACTCTATTTCTTGCCCTCCTTTCACCCTCCTGCATGTTCAGGCCCCGATCACACAAAATCTTTTTCACTCCATCTTTCCACCTCCAATTTGGTCTCCCTCTTCTCCTCGTTCCCTCCACCTCCGACACATATATCCTCTTGGTCAATCTCTCCTCACTCATTCTCTCCATGTGCCCAAACCATTTCAAAACACCCTCTTCTGCTCTCTCAACCACGCTCTTTTTATTTCCACACATCTCTCTTACCCTTACGTTACTTACTCGATCAAACCACCTCACACCACACATTGTCCTCAAACATCTCATTTCCAGCACATCCATCCTCCTGCGCACATCTCTATCCATAGCCCACGCCTCGCAACCATACAACATTGTTGGAACCACTATTCCCTCAAACATACCCATTTTTGCTTTCCGAGATAATGTTCTCGACTTCCACACATTCCAAAATTTTCGCCCCCTCCCCCACCCTATGATCCACTTCCGCTTCCATGGTTCCATCCGCTGACAGATCCACTCCCAGATATCTAAAACACTTCACTTCCTCCAGTTTTTCTCCATTCAAACTCACCTCCCAATTGACTTGACCCTCACCCCTACTGTACCTAATAACCTTGCTCTTATTCACATGTACACATATATATATATATAGTCTGCCTTATTTATTCCCATCGCCTCACATGGAATAACATCCCCCTCCCCCCTCATGTGTGCGAGGTAGCGCTAGGAAAAGACAACAAAGGCCCCATTCGTTCACACTCAGCCTCTAGCTGTCATGTAATAATGCCCGAAACAAAAATTTATGTTGGGATAAAAAATGAACACCTAATGAACTTGGTAATATTAAAATAAAATGTACACTAATTTGATTTATTTTATAAAATCTGACATGTCTAGTACTCTCCTGTCAAACAATGCCCAAGTCACCAGTGAAGATTATTAAAAATAAAAATAAAACTTAAATGTTTTGCCTCACATGAAAGAATAACTATGCCTTCCAAACATATGTCATGCACTTCTGTGAAAATCCCTTCATCTTTATTGCATATTTTTTCATCCTCTTCACATAAACACTATTGACATGAGTATCACATACTTCTTACAACTAGCACTGCAGTCATCATACCTCTACACATTCCATTCTTATATAATGGTCACTGTGTAACGATATTACTCTCTCATACTATCACCAAATCCAGTGTGCATTACACACACACTCATAAACTAGACTGATGAAAGTGAATGTGGAAAGCATGTACAGAAATTTAAAATGCTGTATGACAGTTAAAGTTCAAAAGATGGGGCTGCACATGTGCAAGACTCCCTCTCCATACAGCAAAAATAGGCAATTACAAATGTACACCTTAAGAAAAATAACTTGGTCACAGTAGGTGATCTAAGCAAAGATTAACACCTACACCCATTTACTTATGAAATACATTACAAGAATATGTAAAGCATCTCAATGCACATTTGTTTAATTTGTTCTTGCCGCAAATCATGGTGTGCTGCAGGTTATTACCATGATTATATCTCAATGTGGCTTTCATTGAGCAAGGGCACATCTTAATATACCTTTCACTACATATTCCATCCTCATTATAAACTTTTAAGACTATGTGTCATTAAATCCATTTTCCTAACAATTCTCTTACTCCAACTCATCAATTCTAACCATCAACTATTTACTCGTGTTCTCACATTTTGGCCTGAGGCTTAAGAAGAGGTTGAAGCTTTTGTGTGAGCATCACATTGCCAGAGACTTTCAACTTTCCAGAAATGAATGCTTTCTGTGCATTGATTTTTCCTGTCACCAAAGCAACCATGTCATCATCTTCCAATGTCAGTGTCACATCTGGCTTCTCTCCATTTCTGGGTGCTCCTTCGTAAACCAACCCAGGACCATTCTTCAAGTCCAGAGCTATAAAGCAAGATTCATCTTAAATAAAATGAGAATGTTTGAATGGTATACATAAAAAATTTAATATCAAGGACAAGATATCACAAAAAAAAATTATTATAAGTCTGAATCTAAAATAATTTTTTATTATACTCCAGAATGGTTCTTTCAAAGTTTTCTCCTGACTAAACATAAGATATATGCAGTGCCATAATACTCCACTTATTAGTTATGTCAGGATCAATGCATTTTCAGGAAGTACATCATGAAAATATCTGATGATCATCATGACTACTGCATTACCCATAAACTACTTCATAACCAATAAATATCCTAAGAAGTATGTCAACATCAGCAGCTTCTTTATAGCCCTTTTGTGACCAATACGCAATCTAAGAAGAGTTTTTGATTAACATAATATTGAAGACATGATTAATAAATTTTGCATAATATGGCTGTCAAGGGTAAAATGAGTGTGGTGCAGTAATGCAGATGAAGGGTCAAAACAGCCTGGATCTCCATCTGAGGATGAACATTTAAAGAAATCATCCATGGCCAGCTGAACACTCTTAGCTTTCCACTGAATAACTATCAAACTTACTAAACTGTCGAGTTAATTTTGATCTCCGATCCACACTGTGCTGACCGGTATCATAATTTACAGTGATTCAGGTCTTTGATTCTAACTATAATGACCAGCATCAAAGTGCCTCAAAATACCTTTCTTCTACTCCAAGCTAATTCTTTCCCTGCTTTACTTCTTGTGTGAAGCTTAAGACAATTCTAAACTATTCATCATAGCTGTAGGAGGTTTGAGGATGTTATAAACAATAATCCAGTATAAGACTGTGAGTTGTATCAGCACTGTACAGACATGTGAATTGGTCTGCCTGCCTAGGCGGATGCCATCACTTACTAAAAAACAAATGCTCCCCACAGTAATTTGACTGCTACTGCCACACATGGTACAGAAGTATTTCACTTCCTTATTTTCCATGTGTATATCAATGTGCCTGCAGGATTAAAGAAGTAAGCAACAGAATACCTTTCATTAATAACATACTTACTCCACTGAGTAACAAGTTTCTTGTCTTTGTTGATATTCCACAAAAAGACTGCTCTCACTTTCTCAGCCATGCCAGGAGCACTTGCTAGTCTCTGTGAAATTTCCTGAAACACAACACTGCTGGCTAGCTGCAGATGGGTGGGAGCAGAATCCTCATCCACAATATCCACATAACCACCTGTGTAAGAGCAAAGTCCTAGTAGCAGTAAAACAGTAGTAGTACTGTTTGCTTCAAATGAATATTAGTTAAATTCTTATCTATCTTTTCTCACGTATATGTCCTTCATGGCTGATATATATTCCTAAACATAACCTCATTATGCTAACAAGCTTAAAGCACTTCTCAAAATATCTATTCATATAAAATTAACCTACGACCACTTTCTAAGAAAGACTTGTGGGGTTACCAGGATCTCTTTCTGGAGGTTCCTTCAGCCCAAGCCTGTGATAATTTTGATGAGCATAGAAAAATGGACTCCTTTGAAGTGGGAAATTCTTTTTTGATGACACTGTACTCTAAGTAATACAGCTTTGCTGAAGGTGACTTTTCACTTTTCACTTGCAGTGTAGTCTCAACAGGCAAAGTCCAGTAGCACAGTAACAGAACATGATTAACAGTTAAGCCTTTTAGCACTACCCTTGCTATGGTTAGGAGTAACAACACTTCTATACTGTTGATTTCCTAGTGCCACCCTCCTTAGTGGCACTAGGACTAAGCAACATCAATCTACTTTTAGTAACTGGTCAAAAAGATATGGCTCTAGTAGCATCATGAATTGTTTCACGGGAGAAAATAGATCCTCAGAAAAGAAAGGACTGAACCAGCATTATAAGGTTCTCCTTTTAAATGAAAACTGTAATCTAAATTCTTGCCTTAACATCAAAAGAACACAAAAAGATTTCTCTGCAAGGATGAGGTAAAGGTTTGATAGCCAGGTCCATGTTTCTCCAACAGTGGCTGCCTTGCCTTAAATGACTAAACCTTAAGAAAGAAAGGTATTACAAAGATTAAAGAATCAGTGGAGACTTCAAATATGCTTTCCTGAATATCTAGTGAAAAGGAAGAGACTTCTCAATATAATTTAGATAAACATCACTCCCATCCAACAAGGACAGCTCCAGGCAAAATTTTAAATAAGGGAAAGTATACCCTTTCTTTCTTTACTGAGTCATTCTGAAGAAAGTACAAAACATATTAAGAAACTGCATCAACAAAAATTCTTTAATAAAGGATGAAGGAAAGGTTAATCTTCTTGATTTGAAAATGGTTTCTAATTCCTTTATCTCCTAGAGCTTATCAGGGTCATCAAGAATGTCCACTAAAAAACATTCTGAAAGCCTACTTAAGAGCATTTCTCTTTTTCCCTTTGTGGTAGGAGGCAAGCCTAAATAAGGGGTTTTCCCTCTTTTATTCCCTTATTACGTAGGAGGTGGTAGGCGGCCACTGACCATGGAGGTACATTACCAGTACTATCCACCAGGGTATTGGAAGGGTTAGAGAAGGAAATACAAGCAAGCACTTCAGTGGCTGTCAATCTGCACTCTTTTTGCCTGGTAGTTGTATTTTCTTTATGCCTTACCTACGCACAGGCTGTTGACTTTCAGTCCACAAACATACAATCTCATCATCTCACACATAATATCTGACAACATATAACTTACATGTGAGCACTACAAGCTAACCTTGCCTTTCAGCAAAAGAAATATGTGAGGCAGGCACCTAAGAAAAAGTGTTACGAAGAGCATACTTAAAAGAAATATGCTAGAATGCAGATACATGTAAGCAAGTATGAAAGAATGAAATGTGCACAGAGAATAAAATGAGGGAAGTACCGCATGTACTAATTCGCTGGACATAAGGAGGTGGTGTGTAGTAGATGTTTCAATGAATAAGGCAAGAAGAATAACTCCATGGGCTACTATTGAACTGAAGATAATGAGTCATAAAGAATACATACAATAAAATCTGAAAATGATTTGACTGAAGGAACTTACAAGCAGATAGCAAGTAAATACAGAAAAATGTGATATGTACTGTGACTGTTATGTTTGTTGATGATAATTAATGAAGCATTCTGCTGTATATGGCAACCAATAGTGTATCTGAAATACCTATTCATATCAGTAAAAAAAGCAGGATAGGAAAAAAGCAATCTAAGATGTTTACATCAGACAAGCTGCACAAATCTAAGGAACTATTTTGAGGGACAAATGAATAATATAGCACTTCAAACATACCTGTGAGACAAACCTTGCCAGTCTCCTTCACTACACTATTGAAGAAGACCCGTGAACCCTCTTTCCACATATCCACAGTTAATGTCTGACCTGGGATCACTGGCTCAGAAAAACGAGCCTAAAAAGAAAATTTTGAAACCTTCTGTATACAATATTACTCAACAACATCTTAAACTAAAAGACATTTCTTTATGCACATGCTTGACTTACTAAGACAGGATCAGGATGGAGCCTTCAAGGTAAAATACTTGGTTTCTCCTCCTTTTACTCTTAATTCTAAAAAGTGAATAAAAAGGAAGGTAGGGTTTCTGGCACCACCTTTTAAATCATCTTCTTTGTGACATAGGATATACTTGGGCATTTACAACAAAAAGGTTTTAATGCAAAGATTAAAAATAACTTAAAAACTGGTTAGATAAATTTTTCAATTTAGGTAACTAATAAAAAAAAAAAAAATATATACATGCACATTTGAGTCCTACCCTCATTCTAGACCCTAAACACATAATGCAGTGCAGTAGTAGGTGGGATAATGTACAGTAGATATATCTGGGATGAGATATTCCCTTTTGTTCTAAACAGCCATATTCCAGGCAGACTAACTTCACAAATAAATGGTTTTTCTTCCATTCATCTTCCTGCTACCTAGTGATGCTGAAGGGAGTGAAGGGTGGAGTTAAAGCCATTTTACACTTCTCTCATCTCATACAAAAGTAATGAAGAGATAACCTACAAAAGGGCCAATGGGCCTTATGATATCTGTCTTTTCCATGTGTTCCCACCTGTTCCTTTGTTCTCATGCTTTTCACCTCCTTCCAAATAAAATTTTAATTTTCTTGAATTTTACTGATATTTTCTCATGCATCCTTCATTTGCCCTCTTTTCTCATGTCATCCTGCTGCTTCATCCAATACACCTCTGTCATTTGCATTCCTTCCCTGCAGGTATTGTCCATACACTTCTCTTTTCTCTTTCACTAACAATTAAAATTTCTCTTCCCATCACTCTGTTTAATTTGCCCACCTCCGATACTTTCACATGCAAGCATTGCTTCCCTAAATACCTTCCATTTTTCTGTCACCCTCCTTGTTTCATTCACTTTCACCCTATGCCACTTTCCACTCACTCTCTCTTGGTATCTCTGTGCATAGATCTCTTCTCCAAGCTTAGTCACTTTCAACACTTCTTTCACACATCATTTCCTCTTTTCCTAAAACTACTACAACGGTCACTTTCAACACCTCTTTTGCACATCATTTCCTCTTTTCCTAAAACCACAAAAAACTTTTATACCTGTCTTTACCACAAAATGATAAGAAATCCCAGATGCTGCTCCTCTTTGCACATTTATATTCAATAATCTATCCTTTGCATGCCTATCAGTTAATATATAATCCAATATTACTTGTTTACCCTCTACCCTACAAACCCACATTATACCTATGTATACATCTTTCTTAAATCAAAAACTGTATTCCCAATCACCAATCATTTTTTATCACAAAGCTCAACAAGCTGTTCCCCATTTTTGTTGACAGTGATTTCCCCATTACCATCAATGATACCCTCGACAGCCACACTACTCAAGCTGACATTCGCATGCCCTTGCATCAAGATATGATCCTCTACATCAAAATTGCTGATGTATTCAATCAGCTCCCTCTAAAAAGCACCCTTTCTTTACTTCTTTCACAACCAACACCATAAGCACTAACAATCTAGCTAACGTCAATATTGAACTCACTTCCGGGCATAATGCACTTAAATAATGAAAGAAAAAATCAGTACTGTCAATCAAACATATACATTTTTTTCATACTATTCACCATTTCCTGCGTTAGCGAGGTAGCGTTAAGAACAGAGGACTGAGCCTTTGAGGGTATGTAGCGTTAAGAACAGAGGACTGAGCCTTTGAGGGAATATCTTCAATTGGCCCCTTCTCTGTTCCTTCTTTTGGAAAATTAAAAAAACATATATATATATATATATCTCTCGTTTTTTTTTTTTTTTTATTTTTTTTATTTTTCCAAAAGAAGGAACAGAGAAGGGGGCCAGGTGAGGATATTCCCTCAAAGGCCCAGTCCTCTGTTCTTAGCGCTACCTCGCTAATGCGGGAAATGACGAATAGTATGAAAAAAAAAAAAAAAAAAAAAAAAAAAAATATATATATACATTTCTTTCAAACTATTCGCTATTTCCCGCGTTAGTGAGGTAGCGTTAAGAACAGAGGACTGGGCCTTTGAGGGAATATCCTCACCTGGCCCCCTTCTCTGTTCCTTCTTTTGGAAAATTAAAAAAAAAACAAGAGGGGAGGATTTGCAGCCCCCCGCTCCCTCCCCTTTTAGTCGCCTTCTACGACACGCAGGGAATACGTGGGAAGTATTCTTTCTCCCCTATCCCCAGGGATATATATATATATATATCCCTGGGGATAGGGGAGAAAGAATACTTCCCACGTATTCCCTGCGTGTCGTAGAAGGCGACTAAAAGGGGAGGGAGCGGGGGGCTGCAAATCCTCCCCTCTTGTTTTTTTTTTAATTTTCCAAAAGAAGGAACAGAGAAGGGGGCCAGGTGAGGATATTCCCTCAGAGGCCCAGTCCTCTCTTCTTAAAGCTACCTTGCTAACGCAGGAAATGGCAAATAGTTTGAAAGAAAAAGAAAAACAAAAAGAAAACCATGGAAAGTTGTGTAGGGCCTGGATGTGGAAAGGGAGCTGTGGTTTCGGGCATTATTGCATGACAGCTAGAGACTGAGTGTGAACAAATGGGGCCTTTGTTGTCTTTTCCTAGCGCTACCTCGCACACGAGGGGGGACGGGGATGGTATTCCAAGTGTGGTGAGGTGGCGATGGGAATGAACATAGGCAGACAGTGGGAATTGTGTGCATGGGTATATATGTATGTGTCTGTGTGTGTATATATATGTGTACATTGAGATGTATAGGTATGTATATTTGCGTGTGTGGACATGTATGTATATACATGTGTATGGGGGTGGGTTGGGCCATTTCTTTTGTCTGTTTCCTTGCGCTACCTCGCAAACGCGGGAGACAGCGACAAAGCAAAATAAAAAAAAGATAATAAATATATATATATATCTTTTTTCTTTCATATATATATATATATATATATATATATATATATATATATATATATATACATATATATATATATATATATATATATATATATATATATATATATATATATATATATATATACATATATATATATATATATATATATATATATACATATATGGTAAACATAAACAAAAAATAATGAAACACATACATACCTTAATTGCCTTTAACCTGCTGGCATCATTGTTGCAGAAATGCTTCAAGATGATTCTAGCTGATATGGCAAATGAGCACAGACCATGCAAGATGGGTTGATTGAAGCCACCCATGGCAGCAAAGGCAGGATCTATATGGAGAGGATTTCTGTCACCGGTAAGCCGATATAAGGCAGCCTGAAATTGGGGGGAAAAAAAGAAAAAACTGGTAAAAACTAAGTTTTCAGCCATTTTTTTTTTTTTTTTTTTTTTTATACTTTGTCGCTGTCTCCCGCGTTTGCGAGGTAGCGCGAGGAAACAGACGAAAGAAATGGCCCAACCCCCATACACACGTACATACACACGTCCACACACGCAAATATACACACCTACACAGCTTTCCATGGTTTACCCCAGACGCTTCACATGCCTTGATTCAATCCACTGACAGCACGTCAACCCCTGTATACCACATCGCTCCAATTCACTCTATTCCTTGCCCTCCTTTCACCCTCCTGCATGTTCAGGCCCCGATCACACAAAATCTTTTTCACTCCATCTTTCCACCTCCAATTTGGTCTCCCTCTTCTCCTCGTTCCCTCCACCTCCGACACATATATCCTCTTGGTCAATCTTTCCTCACTCATTCTCTCCATGTGCCCAAACCATTTCAAAACACCCTCTTCTGCTCTCTCAACCACGCTCTTTTTATTTCCACACATCTCTCTTACCCTTACGTTACTTACTCGATCAAACCACCTCACACCACACATTGTCCTCAAACATCTCATTTCCAGCACATCCATCCTCCTGCGCACAACTCTATCCATAGCCCACGCCTCGCAACCATACAACATTGTTGGAACCACTATTCCTTCAAACATACCCATTTTTGCTTTCCGAGATAATGTTCTCGACTTCCACACATTTTTCAAGGCTCCCAAAATTTTCGCCCCCTCCCCCACCCTATGATCCACTTCCGCTTCCATGGTTCCATCCGCTGACAGATCCACTCCCAGATATCTAAAACACTTCACTTCCTCCAGTTTTTCTCCATTCAAACTCACCTCCCAATTGACTTGACCCTCAACCCTACTGTACCTAATAACCTTGCTCTTATTCACATTCACTCTTAACTTTCTTCTTCCACACACTTTACCAAACTCAGTCACCAGCTTCTGCAGTTTCTCACATGAATCAGCCACCAGCGCTGTATCATCAGCGAACAACAACTGACTCACTTCCCAAGCTCTCTCATCCCCAACAGACTTCATACTTGCCCCTCTTTCCAGAACCCTTGCATTTACCTCCCTAACAACCCCATCCATAAACAAATTAAACAACCATGGAGACATCACACACCCCTGCCGCAAACCTACATTCACTGAGAACCAATCACTTTCCTCTCTTCCTACACGTACACATGCCTTACATCCTCGATAAAAACTTTTCACTGCTTCTAACAACTTGCCTCCCACACCATATATTCTTAATACCTTCCACAGAGCATCTCTATCAACTCTATCATATGCCTTCTCCAGATCCATAAATGCTACATACAAATCCATTTGCTTTTCTAAGTATTTCTCACATACATTCTTCAAAGCAAACACCTGATCCACACATCCTCTACCACTTCTGAAACCGCACTGCTCTTCCCCAATCTGATGCTCTGTACATGCCTTCACCCTCTCAATCAATACCCTCCCATATAGTTTACCAGGGATACTCAACAAACTTATACCTCTGTAATTTGAGCACTCACTCTTATCCCCTTTGCCTTTGTACAATGGCACTATGCACGCATTCCGCCAATCCTCAGCCATATATGCATTATTTTTGTTATAGAGCACAGGTAAATCATGCAGATTCAACAGAATATTTCCAACCTCAATGACAGCAAAGGCACTGCCAGCAGGTTTTATATATAACAGGCTTTTAAGTCATATCAATATGAAATCCATGATATTCATGTCACTGTTAATCTTGAACCCTTATCAACTAAAAAATGGAAAAGACCGAATTCCTTAAGCTATATTACATCTAAATACCTGATCAATATCAGTCTTGAGGCTTTCAGTGGCATCTGGTTTTCGCTCAGGAGCAATGCATAGAGGTACCACCTTGGTGCTTTTCCTTGGACCATCAAAATTTCCCTCACCAACCACAAACAAAGACCACTGGCTTTGCAGAACTAGTTCTCCACTCTCATCTTTTGTATGTGCTGGAAGGAATATTTGATGTGTAGAACAATCTGCATGATGATGCCTTTTCCCATAAGTGTCATCTCAGCAATCCAACTTCCAAACCCTACAGAAATTTTATGAACATATGCTTAAGAATTCTGCACACAGCCCTAGCTAATAAAACAGAGCAATCACTACTTAACTGCATATAGAAATGGAAGTGAGTAAATTGATTCTGGATTACCTCAGCAATGAGAGGACTGAAAGTTTCCATCATAATACTAACAATCAAAAAGTTAGAAAGTCCCTACCCCCAAAATACATCGCACTATTACACTGATGTCTACACTTCACAGACTTAAGGAAACCGTCATTCAAGATGAGACTATAAGTAATCTAAAGGATCACCAATTAACAGTTCAAAGCATGGTTTTCAACAAAATCTTTTATGTCTCCCTAGCTACTGAACTGCAGTGCTGCTTCTTAGTCTTTAGTGCTTCACCCTTAACAGGACACTGACATAGTGCAACACAATAGCAAGGATTCCAAAGGTTCTTACCACTGACATAGTGCAATACAATAGCAAGGATTCCAAAGGCTCTTACCTAATTTTCCTACCAATTATTTCTATCTAATGTGCAAACCTAATGCTTCTGTCTAATGTTCCATTTCCACCTAATGCTCCTGCCTAATGTTCCTCCTTACCACTTCTATCTAATGTTTCTACCCAGTGCTCCTGCCTAAAGTTCCTATCTACTACTTCAATCTATTGCTCTTAACATATTGCCAAATGGCAGGGATAGAGCAGTGTCACATCTGTCCCAGTGCGAATTCTTGTCTGAATTTCCAAAGGGAGCTGTGATGAGGGAAGATTTAGCAGATTTGAAAGAAGTGGAAAAGTGCAAAAGTGCATTATCAAAACATTGGGCTATTTCTTGTAGAGTAGAAATCAATGATAAAAGAAAACAGAGAATGTCATCTCTGAAAATAAGAGCCAAATTCAGATAATAAGCATTTGTAACCAATTAGTGAGTAAAATATCTAGAATACATTTATCACTAACACTTACTTTCAATGACGAGGACAGCTCCGGAACTCTTATCCAAAACATCCACCACTTTCACTTCTGTGTTGAGTGTAGCTGAAATGGGGAGTGGTTTATGGTTTTCCAAATACATTTCACCATGAAGAAGCTGGAAAGAAAAATACTTTCCACAGCTCATGGAATAACAGATTACATATAAAAAGATAAATTCAAACATAGGTTATGGGGAATTTCAATGTTAGCATGAAAGAAAGAAAGATTTGCAAAACAATGATCAATAAAATGTCTGGAAATGACCTACAAGGGTCCATTTTTCTGTCCAGCAGATGCAACATTCTCCCTCTAGTCCTGCCAAGGTATAGAAATCATCTGCAGAAGATTATGACAGGTGCTGTCAAGTAATAAAAAGTGGAAGAAATAGCACATTTGGATGAATGACAGCACAATATCTAGAGAAAGACGCTTCCTCAAAGCAAAGATGATAGTCAATAAAACATACATCTGACTGACACTGTACATATGTGATAGCATGTTCTACACAGGAAAGGTATGATACTGCAGTCTGTTTGCATTTATGCCAATCTACAGAGTAAAATGAGTGTTTTCTCTTTTTCAATATAAAACTTACTGGAGATGGATGGATGGAGTAAAAAAGATTTTGAGCGATTCGGACCTGAACATGCAGGAGGGTGAAAGGCATGCGTGGGATAGGGCGAAGTGGAATAATGTGGCATAATGGGGTCAATTTGCTATCAAAGGACTGAACCAAGGCATGTGAAGCATCCAGGGCAAATGATGGAAAGGTCTGCAGGGCCTGCTTGTAGATATGGAGCTGTAATTTCAGTGTATTACACATGACAGAGAATGGATGAGAGTGGATGCAGCCTCTCTTCGCCTGTTCCTGGTGCTACCTCATTGATTGGGAAACAGCAGCTATCATGTATAAAAAAAAAGTTATATCTCAAGAGTACAACCTCAATCTGCAATCAAACTTTTAAGGGCAGAAATACCATTTAGTTTTTGAAGTTTAAACAAAGAATCCTCTTGATGGGGATATTATTTCTAACACATCCTTATATTGAAATATATATCTTTGAGGATATGATCTTCTCTAACAAGGGCATTAACCTCTTAATAAGATGAGCAATACCTCTAACAGATATCTACACATGGAGTTTTAAGCATCAATTTTAAGGATGCATACAGAGCCTGGGGATTGGATGAGATGGCAATATGCAATAATATTTTCTGCAGTGAGTCATCCTCCAGCCATGCCAATTATAGCATATCTTGTGAACAAACATATGGTGTCTCCATGAAAGGAGTATGCTTAGGGCTACCACTCTTGACATCATTATTATTATTCTTATGGATGTACTCTCCTAAGTGGACTTTGAAGTAACAAACTAAATATTCCTAAACACAGAACAAATGCACAGATAGCTTAAGAGTTGAGAGTGTTATGAGCACACCATGATGTCCAAATTCTAAGAGGACCATAAAGTGACAAAAGAAAAAAAAATATTTTCTAATCATGAATCACTGAAAAGCTTGGAAGGAATTTAATCCAAAGTCCTTAATCAATTCTCTGTGATAAACTTTCCTCTCTTCATAGCTTGCACAAAAAAATCTGCAAATGATACACTGCTTCGACTATAAAATTCTAATAACCACATGGAGAAGGTACAAAGTGGGCTAGTTATGGTTATCCAAATAAAGAGAAATGTTTGTTCAGAGTTTCAATTCTAATGACTGGTAATCAGTCATTAGCAATGGTGTAATTACTGTTATCAGTAATGTCAGAATTTTTTAAGTGACTTGAAGTTTGAATGCAGCCTTGATGGCAGCTCAGAACTTGCTATTCCTCACCTAAGTGTCAAGATTAGAAAAACAAAATGTATTAGAATTAGCATAAACTATTTTGTTAATGTTAAATAATTACACAGTACCTTTGTGAGGTCAGGAGACCAACCAGGAATATTGCTCCAGAGCCGACCATCCATCATTGATGCTTGTGATGGAACAATACCAAATGTTGGAAGAGGAGAGAAGTCTTCACTGTTTTCATATATGAATTTCAGATCATTCTCATCCTCTGTGGATACGCCAACTAGAAAAAAAAAATATGAGAGGGAGCAAGAATAATTGTCAGTAACATCCTACACAGGGAAGCACATAACTTTTCATGTAATTGATATTGGAAAAAATATCACGGACAAACATCCTCACTACGGCTAAATCCTCCCTGAAAAAGAAAATCTAAAAAAAGAAAAAATGAGAAGAGTAGCCTAAGAATCCTTCAGGCAGAGAAAATCTTATATTTTAGGGAGGGTCAGGTCATAATGTCTGGAAAATTATGGAGAGGTAAAGAGTTGCTCTTAAACCTGTGGTAGGACATAATGCCACCCCAAACTGGGTAAACT
This sequence comes from Panulirus ornatus, assembly GCF_036320965.1. Lineage (NCBI taxonomy): Eukaryota > Metazoa > Arthropoda > Malacostraca > Decapoda > Palinuridae > Panulirus > Panulirus ornatus. The sequence continues at coordinate 27,756,105 of NC_092260.1, read as the reverse complement.
AGAATTCTTAAACATTTTTCTTTGGCTCAGTTTCATGGGGGTCTTCCCAAGCATACTACCGAAATTCCAGCTCAGAGTGCTGTGAAGGCTGCACCTTCCCCAATATAGTTACAAAGAAATTTTATCCAAGGAATAAAATCTTCACTGCATCTCTTTGCGAAGTGAGACCACTCTGCTGACAAACCCTTCTCTGAAAAGCAATTTAGCTTTTATCAAGTTAAATCATGCATGATGTGTCTATAAATCACTTCAATAATATACACAATTCCAATTCTTTAGCCCCAAGATCTCTTTTATGGGGCTTATGCACCTTCTAGACTGCACTCCAAGCAAGATATGAAAAAATGATGGACTTTTTAGAGTAAGAAGTTCCTCAATGAGAGTGTACTCCATTCTGACCAGTGATGATGATACAGCCTCACTGAAGGCAAATTTCACTGATGGTGCAACCGTGCAATGACCTTCACAAGAAGAGTCCATTTCTACGACATACAAAGATTGATGCAATGTATCACAAGGCCCTTCATTACCAGATACAAATTCCATATTAAAGACAGAGAACAATTACTCTTAAACTGCTCTATACTTATTCCATATTAAAGACAGGGAACACTTACTCAAACTGCCTAATACTCACCTCACACAAAAATACACATAACATCACACTCATTGATATATGGGCCTGCCTGGTGGATGTAGCTGGCTTCCTGAATGCTTCAAGAGTTGAATCCATGGGTCGGCCATCTTGAGGCAAGATGGTGAAGGTATATTTCATATACAATGTTGTGTTGAAAAAAATAAAGAAAATCTGTAGAATTCATTGTGTGTGGATATTCTGCATACACCAAGCTGCTGTGTAGCAGAGAAAGACAGAAAATGATGATCAAGTAATACAAATAACATATTGATGAGTTCTACATTTGTACATCTCACCAGAAACACAATTCAGTAAAAAAATACAGTGCAAATGTCTGACCTACCTCCAAGAGCATACAGGATTAAGTCCACTGCACCATACGAAAAGCTCCTTGGCTCTAGTGTTACGCCTACAGCAGAGAGCTGCAAAGAATGAAAACTAATGTATACCACAATAAAAATAATTAGGAAATTAGACTACATATTTTACACTTTTGTTTATACTTTAAGTACTTTGAACCTTGAATATCCTCTAAATGAAAAGAAAACTAGGTCTGCTTTCTATATTTACTGCTTAACGCCCTCAATTGATAATAACAGAGAATTTCATCGCTTACAATAATTCCAGAACATCCAAAAGTTATTCAATTACATTTTCTGGTTTTTCACAAAATGAAAAACTAATTTTCTTAATGTTTTGGATATATCAACCTTTATTCACTGAAAGTAAAACATCTTGATACACAAAACACAGTAACAACTTACTGGTCCAGATACAGAAGTAGTAGCAGATGTGGGGATGGACTGGATGTCGGACTTCTCTTTCACCTCTTGCAATGCCTGGTTAAATATCAGGAATTACAGTGGATTTTGTGATAATATTTTTTTCTATACATATTCACCATTTCCCGCATTAGCGAGGTAGCATTAAGAACAGAGGACTAAGCCTTAGAGGGAATATCCTCACTTGGCCCCCTTCTCTGTTCCTTCTTTCGGAAAGCTAAAAAAACCGGGAGGGGAGGATTTCCAGCCCCCTGCTCCCTCACCTTTTAGTTGCCTTTTACGACACACAGGGAATACATGGGAAGTATTCTTTCTCCTCTATCCCCATGAATAAAGTAATAAGGTGTTAAAATATATTTATTTATTTATTTATTTTATTTTGCTTTGTCGCTGTCTCCCGCGTCAGCGAGGTAGCGCAAGGAAACAGACGAAAGAATGGCCCAACCTGCCCACATACACATGTATATACATACACGTCCACACACACAAATATACATACCTATACATCTCAATGTACACATATATATATACCCACACAGACATATACATATATACACATGTACATAATTCATACTGTCTGCCTTTATTTGTTCCCATCGCCACCCCGCCACACATGGAATAACAACCCCCTCCCCCCTCATGTGTGCAAGGTAGTGCTAGGAAAAGACACCAAAGGCCCCATTCGTTCACACTCAGTCTCTAGCTGTCATGTAATAATGCACCGAAACCACAGCTCCCTTTCCACATCCAGGCCCCACAGAACTTTCCATGGTTTACCCCAGACGCTTCACATGCCCTGGTTCAATCCACTGACAGCATGTCGACCCCAGTATACCACATCGTTCCAATTCACTCTATTCCTTGCACGCCTTTCATCCTCCTGCATGTTCAGGCCCCGATCACTCAAAATCTTTTTCACTCCATCTTTCCACCTCCAATTTGGTCTCCCACTTCTCCTCGTTCCCTCCACCTCTGACACATATATCCTCTTTGTCAATCTTTCCTCACTCATTCTCTCCATGTGACCAAACCATTTCAAAACACCCTCTTCTGCTCTCTCGACCACACTCTTTTTATTTCCACACATGTCTCTTACCCTTACATTTCTTACTCGATCAAACCACCTCACACCACATATTGTCCTCAAACATCTCATTTCCAGCACATCCACCCTCCTGCGCACAACTTTATCCATAGCCTACGCCTCGCAACCATACAACATTGTTGGAACCACTATTCCTTCAAACATACCCATTTTTGCTTTCCGAGATAATGTTCTCGACTTCCAAACATTCTTCAATGCTCCCAGAATTTTCGCTAAAATATATATAAAATAATATAATATAAAAATAAAAAATAAAAAAAAAAATGTGAACTATCACAAGTAAGTGACAAGTAAGTGAGACATGACTGAATGAATCAACTAAATCATTTCATACAATACCATGAATTTTTAGTTCATTCCAGACAGGTGACAATGCAGTGTAGCATGAAAAACACAACTGAAGAACTTTAATTAAGGCAATTCTGATTTAATGCATTATCTCCAATTGAGTCTTTCTTTCTCTCTTTTATTTCTGTCTGCTGTTTTCCATAATAAAGACACAGTCCTAGAAGCAGATGAAGAAAAGGCCTCATCCATTCCCATTAATTCTCTAGCTGGCATGTGTAATGCATGAACACCATAGCCCCTATCCAAAACCGGCTCCACAGGCCATTCTGGGGGTTTTCCCAGGTGCTTCATATCCTTCAGTTCAATCCATCAACAGCAAATCACCCTCTGTATATCACACTATTGCAATGCACTCTACCCCATGCATGTATTTCACCCTCCTCCATGTTCAGGACCTGAGCTCTCAAACTCTTATTCACTCTATCCTTCCATCTCCTATTTGGTCTCCCTCTTCTCTTTGTCCCCTCCACTTCAGACACATATATCCTCTTTGCCAACCTCTCCTCATTCGTTCTCTACATATGTCTGAACCATTTCAGCACACCATCTTTGGCTCTCTTAACTATATTTCAAATTCCACACTTCTCTCTTGCTCTATTATTCCTACTCGATCAACCCTCCCCACATCAAATATTGTTCTCAATCCTTTCATTTCTAGTGCATTCACCCTTCTCTAAACATTCTCATCTATAGCCCATGCCTCACATTTATACATCACCATTGGGACAACTATACCATTTTTACCCCCCTAGAGAGTGACTTCTCTTTCGACATAAATCAATGCTCCCAGAAATTCAACTGCAATCCCATCCACAATTCACGGTACACAGAAGGTTTTACAACCTTTATCTTTTACACAAAAGGATACCTTCTCATAATTCCATGTTCCAAATACCCCACAGCTACAATTTCATCTTCTAACACATTCAAGAGTCCTTCAAAATATCTGCTCCACCTCATTTTCAAATCTCTGCCTGTTACTCCTTATCCATCTGCTTCCCTCACTGATGCTTCCACTTTAACATGCAGTACAAAAATGATATACTGTTCAATTTAATATAGTATAATCATTCCACTTGAATAATTATGAAGGTTGGTTTCATATCTATTATTTGTACTTGGCATATGACCGATTTGCTACAATATCTATCTACTGCATTACTTTCAGTCTAATCCCATACGAATACAAGAAACACAAGACAGACACATTTCATGACTAAAGCTGACATTTTCAATTATAGCAAACACACTTGATGACTAAATCTGATATTTCTGATTATAGCACAATGGTATAATGGTTAAATCCAATGGATGGACAAGAGAGTGTATCTTACCCCAACCAATAGTGACAAGTTTTCATGGCCAGATTCTGGATGAACAGCATCTGTAAAATCTGTTACTTTTTCCCAATTGTCACGCACAGCTTCAGGTGAAACATGGTCTTCACACGACCCTTGGCACGCATATCCTTGTGTACATTCCCATCGAACTATAAAATTACCATAAGACAGTTGAAAAAATTGCAGCTGCTTATACATAATATGTGCTTTACAATTAATGCTTTTACAGAGTACCAGTACAGAACTCCTTACAACACAAGAGAAGGCTGCTTCTCTCTCCCTCTGTACTGAATGCAATACATGAAAGATTATATTCCCTCACAAAGTGTGACAAAGCAAAATTTTTATGACTGAGTACTTGTGTTATTCTTAATATCTAATACAATGTAAGCAAAATCAATTTAAGAATTAGTACCAGAATAATTTCAGCTACAGAGTCTTTTTTCATACTATAACTACTCACCTTTCCAGACTTAATGAGTATCATCAAAACAAAAGACTAAGCCTTAAAATCCTTACTTGGTTGCCCCTGTTCCTAATTTTAGAAAATGATAACATAAGCAGCTGTATGCACCTGATCTTTAAATTGGAATGGAGTTAGGTGTGTGTACCTCATCCACCTCATATACTGTCGATCTATTTATCTATTCATTATACTTGATCACCGTTTCCCACATCAGTGAGGTGGTGCCAGGAAATAGATGAAGAATGACCCATCCACTCATATATATACATGGTGGAATAGAGTTAAAAATAACTGAAAGAGAAACAGAGACTGATTTGACAAGGAGCTAAAAGTTATCGATGAAAGTTAATTAAAATTCCATAAGAATCAGAATCAATTCAAGTATCTTGAACAATCAAAGCCTATGATAATCGCAAGAATCACTAGAAAGGGAGATAATAAGGAAGAGTACTGTATAAGAATTCTGGTAATTAACAAAGTTCCTCTATGACAAGATTACATGTGTAAGATAACATAAAAGGCTGAGTTACTTGTTTTCACATAAAATAAAAAGCAGATATCATTTATATCAGTGAAGTGTGGCATCTGGAGTATGATATCTTACCGAGTTAACTAAGAGAATGACTTAGAGATTAATGAAAAGAACTTCTTTTTCTCTGTGTACCAAAAGGGTAAAATGGTTAATCTGAAATGAATGAAGTATGGTTGGAGAATTAGGGTGTTTGAAGTTAATGACAAACTTGTAGGAACTGAATCAAACTTCTTGGAATATCATACAAGAAAATAAAATTCACAGACATTACCCAAGAGAGTTGTGAAAGATAAAGAAAATCAAATTAAGTGATCATATAACCTAAGACCCTACAATGAGTGTATGTGTTTTATATGAAATAAAATTATGAACTGCAATCTGTTATATTCCCCAAAGTCTAATGTTTACATCCATAAAATAAATCATAAAGGGAATTAATTTCTCCATCAAATGATTGTTAAACATGAGTTGTGACCTAGAAAATGGAAAAATGAAATGAAGGGCAAGCAGAAGTGGTGAATATTATCAGGCATTCACACCTTTGATAGTATGGCCCTAATCAATAAATCCGCTAAAAAAAGTGACATTGCATATGATGGAAATGGCAATAAAATCTGCTTGCCAGAGATTTTCATAATAAAGTACATATAACTAAATATGCATTTTCTTGTGTACAGAGATCTACCTATGACATTTTTTACAGCCTACACAAAACCCATAAATTTTTCAAAACATACTCAATCCTGCTTCATTTTTCCTCATACACAAATCAGGTGTAAGATCAATTTCTGCACTAAATATCTGCCAGGCCAACACAGACAGATAATCACATAAATCTGTTCACAATAGTTTTTTATGACGATCAACATAGCATAGGCAAAACAAAAAAGAAAAAGAAAGCAGAAATTAAGAATATTTATAGATATCTGACAGACACTTACACTTTCCATACCATCCACCAGCTGCTTCATAAACTCCTCCATTGTCTTCGCAGTCTTCATGACACAGCCACAAGACTAATGGAGCCACCAGTTCTGGTTTAAATTTTTCAAATAACTCTGAAACAAGAAAATGGTAAAAGAACCTTTTCATTTCTCACAATGTTTGTCTTCATATTTGTATGCAAGAAAACTAGTACATTAAAATAAAATCAAGGTTTCCCTTCATCATAATCCCATAGCACAACTGACCCTCTGTACTTGATTTGCTAGGGTCTTCATGTACAATGGCAGAAGTCTGCAAAATCTTCACTACAGAATGCTCATACAAGCTATTATTCACTTACTGCCAAATTAAAAACCTTATTTGAATATCAAATGCTATGTAGGGACAGATGGAGAAATAACTTATGAAAAAACTTTAGTATAAAAAACAAATAATGGAGAATCTCATATGGAATATAAAAGAAGGGGAGATATTCTATCCTTGCAAGCATAGCAGCAACTGAAAGAAAAGGCTTCTTGCCACTCATAATAGGTTTCCTGTCCTCTGTGTCGTTATCTGACTGCAATGAGGAATTCACAGATTTTAATGAGTTGGATAACATTGACCAAATGATAAAAATTCTCATACTTCATTCAATACCTATATAAAGAGATAAAAACGAAAATCACCTACCCATCTTCAAGCCATCATTAGAACAGAAATTAAAAACTGACGAAGCGAAGCCCAATATAAATCAGGGAAAAATGAAAGAATGCAATTACTTTTCCAGAAAAGAATGATCTAATAGAAAATACAGTTAGTAAGCAACTTCTGAGAAAGTCATCCAGGGCATCTAACCTTAACACTAATCAAGGGAGCAGCTTTTGAGACCTGCCCAGAGAAGCATAAAATAATCTTTACTACTAATGATTTTCTAAGAAAAGCTTTCCATAAAAGACAAAAAATTGAAATATGCAAAAATGAAAGACAAACATTAGAAAACATAAATTGGCCATTAAGAAAGACACAGACTACATTTTATACTCACACTAGAACTCAGCACAGGTAATAAAACAATCTAATCAATACAGGAGGATTTAGGAATGGAAGCACCAAAATGCATGCAAGCATGAATTGGTATGATTCAGGTATAGAGAGATTATATGATTCTGTCACTGAGGTTGGGAAGTTCAATCTATAAAACAAGACATGCAGCTAATATAATCTTTGACAATCAAATGTCAGGTAGGACAATCTCTTTAAAACTGTATCAATTCTTGTTTGCACAAAATTTGATAAATGTTTTTCAGTACTTGTTTCTGTCACTTTTTTACATTTATGCAGTATACATCACAACAGAGGAAAAAAAATATCAACCAACACTGAGGTTGCATGCAGACAACAGCATCCATGTCGAAGCACCATTTCAGCAGGGCAATTTGCAGGTATATTTCATACTCTCAAACTCCATCCACAACTGTCAAGCTGTAACAAAATGATAGCAAAGACACATCTCCTTGATATAAATTGTTAATATAAATCTGAACTGGCTTCATACAGTGATATGGTTAGAAATAGCTGGAGAAATCAGAAAAAGGGGCAGGAGGAGGAAGACGAATAGTTGGGAAGACGAAGGGGCAGGAAGGGAAGAGGAACTTGAAAATAAACACATTTTCCAACATAAGTGTTGCTACAGATATTGAAAGATACTCAATAATGAAAACTCCACATAAAATACTTTTTGAGTATTCTAGACACTATCCCATCCATGCCCCACTTAACAATTCCTAAACTCTAATTTGAAACTTCTCTGCATCCTTTGAAATTAAAACACTAAAATTACTACACCACATCTTGCAACAAAATTACTAAATACAGCTGACTATTCTTTAAAGTTATTCCTTTGTTATCAATACCAAATACCAACACTACTTACATACATACATTCATTTTAAAGACTTGCATTTCCTTTCAATTGCTACTGCATTATCCAATACACATATGCTAATAACTTATACTACCATCCCTCTAAAGCATCACTGTAGAACCAAAAAGGAAAATACAACAAACCTGGTACAATGATGCCCTCTGTCAGGCGAGTGCCACTCACTGGAGCAATGGTATTACAATGAATGTTGTATTTTTGACCTTCAATGGCTACAGTATTGCTAAGTCCCATCAGTCCTAGTTTGGCAGCACTGAAAAAGGTAAGTCAATTTTTCAGGAACATTATTGCTTGTCAGAAAGGTCATTCACTTTAAAAACTGACTGCAATTCACCAATAAGAATAAATCATATTACCTCCCATCAACTCTTAACTAATCTTACTACACAATGAAACAGAAAATTTCGTTTTCCATCATCAACTGAGTGCACAGGTAATAAGCTGCCATAGACAATTTCTTGCAATCAGAAACATACAAACTACATTTTACGATCTTAGTGTACCTTTAGAATTATAATATGATTCATGTAGTTATTTCATGTAGTTATCTTCAGTGCATTAACATCTATCATTTACACATTTCCATTCCATAACATACACACAAAGCGGTTTTGTTGATTGTTATTAATCCTAACCAGCAAGTATCAAAAAAATGATAAATTCTCCTCTCATTGACTCCTTCCTTTGTTCTCTCATATCTGGTTTCCTTGAACGATTACTCAAATAATACATTCCTTCACTTCTTTTACACCTACTACATCTTTTCTAGCTGTTCCACATTAAGGTACATATCCAGGATTGGTCAAGGGGTAGTGAACTTACCAATATGATGAAAAGCTTAAAACAACAGTGTTGCATATGTTCATACTGCTTCAGGGAACAAAGTGCTTTTTAAGTTATCTAGATGTTTAAATAACATCAATTACTGCAGTACTGGAAACAAATGGTTAGTTCATTGGGATGACAACATAATATTCTTTGCCTACACTAAGCTAATATGATATCATGCAGCTCCTGCAAGTTGCAGCTTGAAAAACTCATTCACAATTTTGTCTTGCTGCTGATATTATTTGCCATTACTGCTGTTACCCCAGCCACTTATGGATACAACATGTACCTGTAATTAGCCTGACCGAAATTGCCAAAAATCCCAGAAGTTGAGGCAGTCATTATGATGCGTCCATATTTCTGCTGCTTCATGATGGGAAACGCTGCCCTTGTTACCATAAATGCCCCTCGTAAGTGCACACGCTGAACCAAATCTATAAACATTACAAAAATAACCAATTGTAATAATGAAGAGAATCTGTGATTTTGAAACTGAAAACACTGCATTTGTCAACTATTTAAGAAGCCTACAAACAATAATAAAGTTCAGATAAAGATAAAGGTTTGGATGGTATTGCAGTGGAATTTATTAAAAAGGGGGGTGACTGTATTGTTGACTGGTTGGTAAGGTTATTTAATGTATGTATGACTCATGGTGAGGTGCCTGAGGATTGGCGGAATGCGTGCATAGTGCCATTGTACAAAGGCAAAGGGGATAAGAGTGAGTGCTCAAATTACAGAGGTATAAGTTTGTTGAGTATTCCTGGTAAATTATATGGGAGGGTATTGATTGAGAGGGTGAAGGCATGTACAGAGCATCAGATTGGGGAAGAGCAGTGCGGTTTCAGAAGTGGTAGAGGATGTGTGGATCAGGTGTTTGCTTTGAAGAATGTATGTGAGAAATACTTAGAAAAGCAAATGGATTTGTATGTAGCATTTATGGATCTGGAGAAGGCATATGATAGAGTTGATAGAGATGCTCTGTGGAAGGTATTAAGAATATATGGTGTGGGAGGAAAGTTGTTAGAAGCAGTGAAAAGTTTTTATCGAGGATGTAAGGCATGTGTACGTGTAGGAAGAGAGGAAAGTGATTGGTTGTCAGTGAATGTAGGTTTGCGGCAGGGGTGTGTGATGTCTCCATGGTTGTTTAATTTGTTTATGGATGGGGTTGTTAGGGAGGTAAATGCAAGAGTCCTGGAAAGAGGGGCAAGTATGAAGTCTGTTGGGGATGAGAGAGCTTGGGAAGTGAGTCAGTTGTTGTTCGCTGATGATACAGCGCTGGTGGCTGATTCATGTGAGAAACTGCAGAAGCTGGTGACTGAGTTTGGTAAAGTGTGTGGAAGAAGAAAGTTAAGAGTAAATGTGAATAAGAGCAAGGTTATTAGGTACAGTAGGGGTGAGGGTCAAGTCAATTGGGAGATGAGTTTGAATGGAGAAAAACTGGAGGAAGTGAAGTGTTTTAGATATCTGGGAGTGGATCTGTCAGCGGATGGAACCATAGAAGCGGAAGTGGATCATAGGGTGGGGGAGGGGGCGAAAATTTTGGGAGCCTTGAAAAATGTGTGGAAGTCGAGAACATTATCTCGGAAAGCAAAAATGGGTATGTTTGAAGGAATAGTGGTTCCAACAATGTTGTATGGTTGCGAGGCGTGGGCTATGGATAGAGATGTGCGCAGGAGGATGGATGTGCTGGAAATGAGATGTTTGAGGACAATGTGTGGTGTGAGGTGGTTTGATCGAGTGAGTAACGTAAGGGTAAGAGAGATGTGTGGAAATAAAAAGAGCGTGGTTGAGAGAGCAGAAGAGGGTGTTTTGAAATGGTTTGGGCACATGGAGAGAATGAGTGAGGAAAGATTGACCAAGAGGATATATGTGTCGGAGGTGGAGGGAACGAGGAGAAGAGGGAGACCAAATTGGAGGTGGAAAGATGGAGTGAAAAAGATTTTGTGTGATCGGGGCCTGAACATGCAGGAGGGTGAAAGGAGGGCAAGGAATAGAGTGAATTGGAGCGATGTGGTATACAGGGGTTGACGTGCTGTCAGTGGATTGAATCAAGGCATGTGAAGCGTCTGGGGTAAACCATGGAAAGCTGTGTAGGTATGTATATTTGCGTGTGTGGACGTATGTACATGTGTATGGGGGGGGGGGTTGGGCCATTTCTTTCGTCTGTTTCCTTGCGCTACCTCGCAAACGCGGGAGACAGCGACAAAGTATAAAAAAAAAAAAAAAAAAAAAAGATAATACTGACAATGCTTAACAATAATCAAATTGGCAATCTACATCCTCCAGCCACAAACTATACATTCTCTCCATATATTCCAAAACCAAAAAATCAATATATCATTATCTATTGGGAGCTTTCTTCCTGAGTTTTAGCACAGTAGTATGGAGATGATAGCAACAAATGTCTTTAGTACAATAAAATACAGAGCATCCTACTATGAGTGTCAGAAAAAAAAAACATGACATGTAACACTGATGTTACATATACTGTAAACTGAAAACTCAATGAACTGCTATCATTTTTGAAAAATCATAATTCTATCTTACCCCAGTCTGCATCAGACATTCGAGCAAAGGATCTATCTCTCAGGATTCCAGCATTGTTCACCAGTATGTCAACACGACCAAAATTATCAAGTGCTGTTTGCACAATTTTGTCTCCATCTTCCACTGAATCATAATTGGCTACAGCAGTTCCTCCTGTTAAAAAACAAATCATATACAGCTACTACAAATTTTCCAAAAAAAGTATCTTTAGTGTCCACCTTTTTCACTTTTTCCAATCTACACATTACTAAACAAGTAAATTCTGTCAAAATCAACTCTAATAATCACAAGCCCTTATAATTCAAGTAAAATATAATCCATTATTTGCCCCAGAACAACAAACCATTATGAAAGTTTTAAAAGAAATTTATCAATCATAAAAGAACAAGGCAAAACATGCAAGCATCTGTTCTGAATTTCTGTACAGTAAACAAAAGGTCATGAAATTAAACTCTTACCTTGATCATGTAATTGATCCTACAGTAGATACTACAATAAAATTAGCCCTTTCACTATACTATTATAGTTCGTGGATGTTCCTTAAGAGATGGCAATGCTCCATGAAAAATTGAGGCCTAATCTGATCTTTTGATTACTTTGCCAACATAAACATAATTGGTATTCAAATTTCTTTAAAACAAAATCAAACTATGGGAAGTTTCAAGCATTTTGCATGTTGTAACTACGTATACTTTTATTTGTTACTCTGGAACACTGCATTTATTGTACATCAAATCATGATAATCTTTTTTATCATTCTCATAAATACATATTTCAATGCATTTTCACTTTCAATGATTATTTCTGTGACACTAAAAATGTTTATTTCACATCACAGTTTCCATAGGTGATTTTACATAGGAAATTGGGAAGAAACAGTCATTTTTGACAGAGAGTGGGACTTAAAATCAACTTAAAAGCAACTCCATAAACTCCTGTCTTGTTGTGTAATTACATTACATAGTATAATCAAATGTAACCCTTTGAACTTACACTGAAAATACAATGAAATAAGGATAGGTAAAATGTATGGCAATGCGACGGAGTCTTCTAACCGTGTGATTGCTTCCATGTTCCTTGAAGGTGCTCCTAGCTAGTAGCACACAGAGACATCTGATGGGCATTCCACCCTTTTGTTAGAGGCTCTAAATTTTGTCCACTTTTCATTTCACTGCAGTTCCAACTTTAGTCCTATCTTAATATAAAAATTGCCTTGAGGATTGTGCCAATTATGTTGGCATGGTGACAAAATTGATATCGTGCCCTCTGTGATGCCCTTCAGTGAAGGTACAGTACAAATGCAGCCATCTAAATGAAATTTACATTTTCCAATCAGGGAGAAGTACTCTGTTCATTAGCAAATTAATAATAAAAAACTTATAATCTATCTTTTTTTTTTGCCCTTCCCATTCACCATCAGGAAAGGGGGTTTCTTCTTCCTATGTCCAAAGGAAATGGTTAAAGACCAGGGAAAGGCTTTCATTTTTTATAAGTAATGGGTACATTTTTTTTCCTAACATGAAGCCAAATCATAGTTAACACTAATAATAGTTAGTTAACACTAATTATAGTTAATCTGACTTTCTTTGGCTATTTCACTGAAAGGATTTCTTTTAATCATAAGAGCTTTAAGAATGTCTGAGTTAAAAATGCAATCAGATCAACAATGGGATGACGAGCAACCTCCATGATTAAGCTGGGAATGTTGGTTCACAGCACTGGTAGCCAACTAAATGCATAAGGAACAACAATCAGCAATATCCTCCTAACAGGTGTCCCTATGCTCTGACCATAGTGATAATGCACAGTCTAACTGTCTATCTCATCAAAACATCCCAAATCTCTTAAAAGGCCTTCTTGAAATGGGAGCCCTGAATAAAAGTACCAAATTTTTAAATTCAAACAATGATTATGCCAAAAATACTCATGCTAATATAAAAGATGTCTGAACATTTTATAGTTTGCCATCTCATACTTAGTAAAAAGATTTAATACAAAAATTTATGGTGAGAATAAACTGTCCCATATCAAAACATAACACCACATTGTCTTGAGAACTGTGGTATCAATTGCTTACCTGCACTACGGATCTCATCCACAACCTGGTCTGCAGCACGTGAATTTTGGCCTTCCCCCCTTGTGCTACTACCCAGATCATTGACAACCACCTTTGCACCACGCGAAGCAAACATCAAGGCATAAGCACGGCCAAGACCTGCAAAAACATATAAAGTCTGATATGCATTCTAATTTTAGTCCATATTCACATATCAATAAAACTTTTCAAATTCATTTTGGCAGAATACATGGACAATAAATATATCTACATACTTAATTGAGGATGGCGCATAAAGTACACACCAAAGACTTATATCCAATGTGGTCTTCATAACACATTCAAAATGATTGATGGCACAGAGTGAAGAATAACAATGGGAGAGTATAAAATACAACTGAGCTAGATATCAAAGAGAATAATTTCATGACAAATAACTAATGTTACACAAAATGGATGAATTTCATAAAGTTTAACAACTAATATCAAAGGGCTGATCACAATTACTAGCATCTATATAGATGATGGGTAATGGACTTTACCAAAATCTAAATGCAACTATACGCATATTGGTAATTTTGTACGACAAATATTTATTGTCTTTCAGCAAATAAACATCCCAGCAACTGATTGCAAACATAATACCATTCAAATTTTTCAAATTGCACAAAAAACTATGGTTAATATGCTAAGGTGAAGCTTTATGTGTTCTGTTGATTTTTAGAGGTGTTCCCCTTACTTTTACCTTCTATACTTGGTATTATTTCCATTTTGGACACCCCATCAAATTCTGTTAGGTTAAGGTTGTTAGGATAGGTTTGATTTGGTTGACAATGTATTTTGAATATGACCTTCATTTCTATCATAAATGGCTACTTTTCATGGTGCAGCACTGGAGTTCTTTAGTTGTGGACTGTTGCCGTGGCCATCCTTCTAAGGGAGTTCTAATAGGAACTGGCGTCAGAGATATAGATAGAGTTCCCCACCCAAAGCCCCAGCTTCCACTGGAGGTCCCCCATTGTCATAAAATAAACAGGGAAATATCACAAAAGGTAGTGATTTGTGTCACAAATGAAAATAAGAATTGATCAAAAAACATCAAAGACCATTTAAAAATCATAATGTCCGAAACTAATTCCACTCTATTTTCCCACTACCATCATTGCTTTACCACTATCATTAATGATTCCCAGAAGATAAAATCTAATGCTGCAGATCATGTTCACCTGATTCAAATCACTTCTAATTAATCAAAGGAGTGCATTAATATGTTTCACTCAAATCTGTAAGTTCTATACATGGTACCCCTAAAGTGGAACTTTTCCTTACTATCACAAATGATTTCATTAAAGAACAGAGATCATAAACCTAGACAGCGATCATACACTTTCGAAAAAGAATTTTTGAACTGAAGACAAAATGATAAATCTAGTTTAGTTTGCACTGAAATTAGGTTTGAATACTACGTGATTTTCTTCTACATTGCTAGTGCAGTGTTTAGAGAATGCATCACATTTGCAGAGCATGATTTGGAGCTTAATATCACACTGATCAACAGCTCTGAAGAAATATCAGAGTTATGGGTATTATCATCGTTTCAGACATACAACGAATTTTGTTAGGTTTGGGTTGTTAGGTAAGGAATGGTTTGGATGAAATAGTTTTCCCGATGATTTTTAATGTTTTAATGGATTCTGCCCTTCATTTCTGTAGCATAAAGAAGTATGCCTCACAAGGGTAATATCTTACATGAACAACAACAGCTCCATAATGAACGTCCAGGCACGTCAGGCCCCATAACACTTATCTATAAGTCTTGTCGATACTAATAAGCCGAAGATCACAGCCTCACTGAATCAATCACAGATGACATTAATAATATCAACTAAAAACGACAGAATACTACAAACCACCGCCAGCGCCCGTGATGATAGCAACTTTACGGTCATAGCGTATCATTCCAGTCATGATGGTCACCTGACTGTAGTAAACAAACAACTGGCCAACATCTGCAACAAGGGTTCATTCTCCTGCAGAATTTTTAGGATTCTGGTTAGTAAAAACACGGGTCTTCTCGTATAGTAGGGGGTATTCTGAGTGTGAAACATAGAAAGTAAATTATGAGGAACAAAAAAGTGATAGAGAAAGCTTAAAACTGTCTATACAAATCGAGATTGTGACTTATAATTTGCGTTGGCTGAGAGCGGTCGGATGCGCTAAGGAGAGATGCCATATTCCTCCAAACACGAAAATGAAATTATAAATTGCACAAGTGCATCAATTTTGCTCTACTAAGAAACATCTTATTAGAGAAACAGTGTCTGTGTGGTTTGCTCATTTATCATTGTCCATCACCTTTGTGTATGAACTAACGAATACAATTTATTTTTGGTAGTTCGGTTATAATTTGCCAACTAGTAAACTGCTGATAAACATTACCCAGAGGTTAGTACCCAAATTACCTACAGCAAATCACATTCATCATTCAGACTCAATTGTTCCATACCACAGGGATTTTATCATTGTAAAAGAAAATAAAAACCAGTGAATAGATTCTAGATATACTTGAAATGCGTAAATTTATTAATGACCACATTACGAAATTTTCGTTGATTATGGTTCCTACTTACAGGAACGACTGTCTGCGGTGCTATCATGCATCTTAAATGTCTTTACACTTATCCATGAAATATAGAACACTCAATAAATGAGAACAGAGTTTGACAGATAGGGGTAAAAAGGCAGGATTATGCACAAGCACATCTATGTTAAACATGTCTGACTATACATGCTAACTTAACAGTTAGTTTACTATTTGTGTTTGTGATAAAATCTTTACAACCGTGTTAACACATCTTCGTAACCTTGTGTATATGCGCAATATATTTACTCCTCTGTACACACACACACACACACACACACACACACACCAATCTATACCACATAACCATTCCATCGACGTCTTTAAGGGGGGTTAGACAGCTGGGTGGACTGTGGACAAACCCTACCGGGTTTGATCCCACGCGACCTGTACATGCATGATAATCAGAAACGCTAACCGATACACCACGAAGATCTATTACGTATATGAGAATGTAAAAATCACTACTATGTTAACTGAGGCAATTAATTAATTGATTACTTAAGATTATAACTAGAAATGTCATTAGCTACATCGAGAAGCGTTACATAGTCCAAAGAAGGTATAACAGCCTTCCTCTTCATCCAGACAGATATTTCAGTTTGTTAGTCAAAAGCATCCCTAAAAACCTCTGGTTCGGTTCACCATCACCAGTTCTGGAAAGAATGTATAATGCATTTCTGATGAGTTCTTGTATATTATGCAGTGAACGGAAGGGAAGGAATTTTTATTTGCAATTCTTTCACCTTAGGCAAGCTTGGGCTCTTGACTAGAGTCAAGGTTAGTTATTATCAACAATTATCACAGCTGATAACAGAATCACCATCTGTATCACTACAATGGTAATACTGACCTAAAGATTAAAGTGCTCGTTGAATACGTCCGGCTGGCCTAACTTCATCACAACCTCCAGGAATATACGGGTTTCTAAGTCATATCATATAATTTCCCTGATTCCATTTAGAATATATAAGTCTGGCACACTTTCAGGCCCTTTTTATCAAGTAAATCAAAAGAAGAAGCATAACTGAAGAACAATAAAGATAGCTGAAAAAAATTCAATATCAGAAACAAATGGACGCTTTTAATGGGAAATAATTATGTCAAAATGATGTTCTAACTGTTAAGTCTAGGTGTTTGACTGCACCATGGCTCTGGTAAGAATAATGTGAAGAGCTTCTGTTTATCTGTAGATATGAGAGTCTGTGATAACATAGGGCACCTCCCCGACTCCACCCACGTCAAGATGTAGCAAACATCTGAGGTGCACAGAAACTGGATGTACCACAGTACCAAGGCGATGCTAGATGTTCAGACGGTAATGAATATCAATAATGATTCTTTCTCCTAATTTTCGACTATCGTGGGATGTGACTTTTACAAGGATAACGTTCACCTTTTCTTTGGACACCTACGCCCTCACTTTTAAAGTCTGCTACTAAAATGCGCTCAACTTGAAATCAAACAAATTACATCCAACCATTGTTTAAAGAAACACTTGTCTGAGATACAAACGTAAGAGATCTGAGTGGGGTTTACTCTGGACGCTATAAAGTTACACGGCGGGATGTTGTTCAGGCCTGGATAACTACCCCTCCAACTTTTACGGGTGTATTTGTGTTTAACTTCTTTTGTGCAGACCAAGAATATAAGAGAAAACAGGTTACTCAACAATACTCCTCTAGCAAGTACAAAGAAATGAGGCTCAAGGGCAAGCACCGATTGCTAGCGATGGAGGGAGATGTGAGGCAGCATTCTGCGGTCTATGGTCCAGCTGCTGCATAAGGGATGCTTTCTCATTTTCTTTCATTCCCGTGATTTGCTCCTGCCCTTTATCTAGTCATGCGCCATTCACTCTCGATCTTGATGAACACAGAGAAAGATAAAAGATCTCGCCATTGACAAAATGAAGGAAAAAATAGAACATCAATAAGATCATTCGAAGGATGAAAATTCTTCAAACTGTGAATAATTAGGGTATCTTTAAGGCAACGTAAGGACGAGACAAATGCTGATGTGGCTTAGCTAGATGGTAGATCGTGGCGACAGTACCTCAGACAACACGAGGATCGGCAGTGCACCCAAAACGCTTGAGCTATATATACAGTCAGAGCCGCGCCGCATTTTCTGGCAGATAGGGAAACCTTGCACGCAGAATTGGGATGAATTTGGCTGATTTTATTTTGCTTTTTATTAAGATTCAGACTGCTGTGAAGAACTTACTGCACCTGCACAGTCTTGATGCTGTATTCTTATCGTGTCCTTGATGGCCACACCTGACTGATAATTACCCCCTTGACATCATCTGGCTCCTCAGGTCATGTGCGAGTCTCTTCTCCTTACCGCTCAGATAACATATACGTTCTCTCGATGTCATTTCCTAAGTTGAGCAGTGGAATCATGAAATAAGCGCAGTTAGGTAATTTGCCAGCAGTCACCTCACACAACCCCAGCCATCAGACACACGCTCAGCCACCAAGCACAATCTCAGTCACCACACACAACCTCAGCCACCTCACACAACCTTAGCCACCAGACACAGCCTCAGCCACCTCACACAACCCCAGCTCCCAGACACACACAGCTGGGGACAGTTAGTAAAACACAAGCGTCAAGGATAGTAAACTCTTGACTGAAGGTTTGGGTTGAAGTATAAGGGTTAAATCTTGTTGTTGAGGGAATCTCTCACGCTTGTATCATGAGAGTTCGATAAGCATACGATTGTTGTTTATCACGGGAGTGTCAGACAGCCTTAGTATATTTAGTACCACACTCTTTGTGGTCGTTGCCAGTGTTGCCATCTAGGTAGACAGTAAGTCAAAGACCCTCGTCACCCACTTTATGTTGCTGACAACTCATTTTCAGGCATTTTCTAAGTCCACTACGATTCTAGATACTGTACGAATTTCAGGTATGAAAAACTACGACTTAGGTCAATAAATTGATTTCCCCAAGGGTTCCAGAGAGATGCAATGTGACCTGCTGATCAACTCCCGCTGGAGACGTGGAAACTAGGACAGGAATTCATCGATATGCACCTTCAAGGTCCTTGTTTACCTCAGTATTTGGCGTTTCTTTGGCCACACCACTCCTGGTTCTTAAGCTTTACTCATGTTTTGATGACATATGAGTACACACACACACACACACACACACACACACACACACACACACACACACACGAGAACGATTCCTACACCAAGGGAACAGAACAATCTGCAGTATTTCATGAAAGTTATTCCGGTAAGAGAGAGTTTTCTCTTGTCCTCACACTGTCTGCGGGTGTGAGAAAGTTAAAGAATGTCAATAAACTCCGGCAACATGTTCGAGCCGGCAGTTTTTTTTCTTTTATCTATCTTTTTAATGGCTCGACATGGTGGAGTGGGTGGGAATGGAGAGAGAGAGAGAGAGAGAGAGAGAGAGAGAGAGAGAGAGAGAGAGAGAGAGAGAGAGAGAGAGAGAGAGAGAGAGAGAGAGAGAAAGAGAGAGAGAGAGAGAGGCTGGAGATGGGGAGGGCATGGTGGGGAGGACTTGACTGGGAATGTATTGGGGAGAGGCAAAGGAGAACGATACATCGCTGTGTGTGTGTGTGTGTGTGTGTGTGTGTGTGTGTGTGTGTGTGTGTAACAGTACCCAATGTGAGTCTCAGGTGTTCCTACAAAGAAAATCTTTAATTTGCTAGTAATCTATAGCCTTCCATCAGAGAAACGAACTTGGTTAATGTGCATATTGATTATTCTCAGCTTCATACTCATTCATTCTCTTTCCCTCTCCTGCACTGGCTCTTCCTCTGCCATTACCATCCCCTGAAACGTGTCAAGGTGAAGGTGATTTTGTCAATACAAAATCATTATGTTTAAGGAAGAGAAAAGAGTCATACGACTTTGTTCCACGTCAGCCAAGAAAACGGGAACGGTCGATTCCTTGTAAACATCCAGAGAAAACGTGGAAGGAGGGACAATATAGAGAAAATTTCTGATAACTTCACGTTTACGGAAATGAATCCTGTTTCCCTTCATATGGAGAGGTAATGTCTCAGATGAATCGTGGACTCCATATATATATATATATATATATATATATATATATATATATATATATATATATATATATATATATATATATATATATATATCTACATGTGCAGGTGACACTTACCATCCCTGAGTCTTTCTCAGCATCCCGTAACGATCTCATGAAAATATATACACCGTAAAGTTTTATCCTTCTTTTTTGCCCGATCTAAGAGTCCTCTGGTAGCGGTAGCTTGTGGCATCTTCTGCCCACAGGTTGCAGCAGCAGTATGGTTAAGCTCGCCATGCATTCTACTTTACATAAGGCTGAGGATGGCACCTTCTGTCGTGTGAGACCGGGTTATATATACACAACGACCCCAGCTCTCCTCCCTTGGGAGGTCCATGGTTGCTGGTCCTGGCGGTACATAGCAGAGACATACCACACTGGAGAGTGGAGCAAGAGCTGCCTCTCAGAGACTTTAATTCTTGAAGTTGGAAGAAGTCTTCCTTGCTCGCTCTGGATGCTTTGGTGTGACTCAGTCCCCGTGAGCTCAAAATTTTACGTGCTGGCTGTAGCAGCCGCTCCTTGAATACCTATAACGCACTCAAGGTATGTCTTGGAGGAGAAAGACGGTCAGCATGCGTCAGACAGGATGAGCTGGAGGTAAAGCTTTGAGGCAGAGAGGATACGAAATGCTCGTTTGCCTGTGGCAAGACAGAGTACAGCACACAAAGAATTACTGCGTTCAGTACGACTTTTGTATTAGAGTATGATAACGTAATGATCTATTTCTTTACATACATCTATACCCATATCCTCACAGATGCAGATACACACACACACACACTCCAAAGTCTGGTACAAAGGTTAATGAAGTTCATCCCGAATTAATGTAAGATACTGAGGATAGGTCAGAGGGGAAGAAGACCTCGACGTGAATATTATCCAGCAGGGAATAAGCAGAAGGAATATGTGTGCAAGAAGGACTTGAGAATCGCCATCGTCTCTAACCTGTCGCCAGAGTCCCACATTAGAGGAACAATACACGAGACAAATTTTCTGCTGGCAAATAGTAGAGAAACATTCAAATATATGAATAATGAAATATTCAGCAAGCTATGCCCACCTTGGACGAGAGAAAAGTGACGGATGACCTAATCACAACTTTTATGTTTTCTAAAAGATATTAATGAAGCAAGAAACTTGTGAAAGATATGAACGATTATTACGAGAATGGTGGATGACTGGAATAAAATCAGAGAAATGGGGCTACACGAGCGTTAAACTCCCTCCCCTCATAGAGCAAATGTAGAAACAGGTTACTAATCTCTCTCTCTCTCTCTCTCTCTCTCTCTCTCTCTCTCTCTCTCTCTCTCTCTCTCTCTCACACACACACACACACACAAACACACACCTATAAACATTTGTATAAACACACGTGCATGACATACATGCATTTAGTATCGGAACACATGAAGTACAAGTTATGAGTCTCGCAATACATGACAAACACGTTGTGTTACGTCACACAAGAAGTTCAGTGATGAAGGGACGAGGGATGATAAGAGAGGGAGGATGAGAAGGGAGAGAGTATCTCTCCACGAGCACCTGCGACATGATCTAGCCAAAATGGCGGGGCTAGCGAGAGAGAGAGAGAGAGAGAGAGAGAGAGAGAGAGAGAGAGAGAGAGAGAGAGAGAGAGAGAGAGAGAGAGAGAGAGAGAGAGAGAGAGAGAGAGAGAGAGAGAGAGAGAGTGTTAGCAGGAAGATGTTCCAATGCAATGAAGGTCCGAGGCTTCTCGCTGGCCCTCCAGTCTTCTTCTATAGGGCCACCTGAATGATGGATGTCGCCCCTCACATCCACGACAGAAGACGGAGACTTCCTCTATTGACGACGTCGACCTGTAAGCAAGACCCAGACGATGGCTATTTATAGGGCGGGTCTGTAAAGATAGGAAGACTCGGCCTCCTCCCCCTCCGACGGCGACGCAGGGAGCTCGAGCTAGTCCCACCGTAGGCTCCCTCGTATGATGGATGGAACCTTTTACTCTTTCTGGCTCTGTCACCTGAGGGCACACCAGCGATGGTGTCGGGAGGAGAGAAGCAATCATCCAACGCTCCTGATGTATTATTCTGTGTTGATGTTTCTTAGCTCAGTGCTGTGCTGTGGTGGTAGTTCAGGGCACAGTGCTGTGGTGTTAGTTCACAGTTCAGTAACTGTAATGTTAGTTGACGACACGCTGCTGTAGTATTCATTCACATGCCTCTGCTATGACGTTAGCTCACAAGACACTGCTGTGGTTCTAGTTCATAACCCACTTCTGTTGTGTTCATTCAGAACAAATCTGTGTGGTGTTAGCTTGTAACACACTGTCGCGGTGTTAGGTCACAACTCACTATCGTAATAGTAATTCACAGTTCGTTCGTTTGGTGTTAGTCTCGAGGTCGCTGATATTAAATCTAGCTATTGCTTTACATCTCCTGCTTTGTTGACATCATTATGCAGTCTCTCTTCACTCTAGCGACTTGAAAACATGACAAGTTCATGACACTGTCACATATGACAGCTGCAATATAATGTCTGGAATGATCATCATGAATCTTGATTTTCTGTAAAATCTATAATATCATATCCCTGACCCTTGCACTTGTAGGAGTTAATAACGTTGTATGTATTGCATTGTACGGTGGTACAATAACATTGTAAGTCGTAGTAGAGAGGAGGAGGAGGAGGAGGCGGAGGCCGGGGAGGGAGGCAGCCAGGCGAGATTCACAGGTGAGGCACCTGAGGCAAGTGGAGAGGAGGAGCTCAGTGCTTGGCACAGCGGCAGGGAATGTGACTGAGGCGCCCGAGGTGCTGGCAAGAGGGTTGACCAACCGTGCTACTGTGCCGGTGACGTGCAGGGAGGGAGAGAGAGAGACAGAAAGACCGACATGACAAGGACGTGACACATGAAATACTGGTAGGGGAATGTATGGGATTAGTTTATCCAGTGCATCACAGCTTAAGAATAATGGCCTGTATTTTTCCTGCTTGATATATGAGAGTTTTGCTGTTGTTCATATACACCTCGTGTGTCTCACACAGAGGACTGTATTGCTTGTGGATCTTATAAGGCTTTGGGTGATGGTGAGGTGGGTGAGTGTCTGCTTATGTGCACGACTCTTATCAACTAAACATGTTGATCCGTTTAGTTAGTTATGAGACACATCCACCCCCAGAGGAATCAGATTTTCAACTCATATTTTCTCTCACAGTTTGATCCACTTTCTCCACGGAGCACCGTTGCTTTCTTTCCTTCTTATATACAGATTGCTTCGGTATCTGCACGGGCGAACCAGCCATCTAGGTGTCTGACCATGAAAGCCGCGACGTCACATGGCTAATTTCCAGGATGCCATTAGCAACTTGAGGATATAGTTTCATTTCCCTAAGCTGCAAAGCTCTGGAGTTCTTAACCCTCTCATTGTTTATCTCAACAGCTGCTGACGACGTCTTCATTTTAAAAGGTTATTTTTTTTTTTACACCTTAGGAAAAACTTAATATTTTTCTTCTCTCGTTTCTTTAACCCATTTCGTTTCATTTGAGATTTGGGCTCAGTTTCCGTGAGTGCAACTCATAATGTTAACATAAATTCTAGATATTATGATCTTTAACATATTTCATGGAATACGTATGTGCCATAATGGAATTCGAATCACCAGTTCTTGGGCCATAAAACAACAAACTTAGATGTTCTTTAACCCTCGGATAAGCGATTTGAACCCCCAGCACAAATTATACTTTTTAGTGGATTTTTGTGATTATTCTTTCTTGATTCGAGTTAGAAATTTAAATTCGTGGTGAAAGCTAAACTACGACAGCCATAGTATAAGATACACTATGCCAGCGACAAGCATCAGTATGTGAATACCAAAATTATCAGCACAACTCCTGACATTTATAGTCAAAGAGGACCCAGACCTATGTGTCAGGGATATGAGGAACAACATGGTATGGGGTGTTTGATTCCCTTCACAGTGCTATGGCTCTCTAACAAGTGAAATGTTATAAATTCTGTTTTGTTACTTTAACTTACGGAGCTCTTGTGTGTCGCTGTAGTGCGTGTTTTCATACGTCATTCTTAGAGACGTAGTTTTACACTGAGTGTCTCAAGCCACAGATTAACGTCTGTAAGCCGAGTACGACACCTAATCAGCAAGCCCTGCATTCGTGATCAATCCTTCATCATCAGATAACGTTATTCTGCAGCTGGAATTATGATTATCGTTACTATTCATCATCTTAGTAATGTTGCTTCCTACCACTGACAGTGGGCCAAACTCGCCACTTGCTCTCTCACACGTACCAAAACATTGTAGGGAAGAGCACTTCAATTTGCTCATCTCTAGTCTCGAGTTTCATGTGAATTTTCTGTCAAGGATTACTTTCCAAGCCCTGACGAGACTTAGAAAACGAAAAATCAGTGTGGGCAAGACAAAGATAATAATCTGTACTAGTTTTCTGGCTGACACAGAAAAGTAACTTGTATTTCCTTGTTTACAAAGATTTTATGCCAAAAGTTTCCCATTCTCATGTACACAGTGATTAAGTGTACTGTTTCTTTGTTTTTTTTCATTTTTCTTCTGCATTTAATCTACTCGTTTTCCTGCCCAGCGACCTAAACCTTGGCTCTTGGCAATGGCGACCGAGAGGATCACCTGAGTGTGCACCAGGTGCTACCGGACGCCAAGTTGTCGTACTCCCAGCGAACCCTTTGGGCAGGTGTGTGTGTGTGTGTGTGTGTGTGTGTGTGTGTGTGTGTGTGTGTGTGTGTGTGTGCATCCCTACGACGTTAGCACCCGTCGTCTGCTTCATATAGTCAGCGAGATGTATGACAAGTGTCATTTGGTGGTTTCGCTGTGCCTGAAGCACTTATTGAATACACAGAGACCATCACGTTTGAACTTAGACGTGCACTCAAGCACGCATCTATAAATACCTTCTCCCACACACGTGCATGAAAGCATACAAACACATTACAGTTAAAATTAGATAGTGTTTGATGCAGTAGACTGGTGAGAACGCATTTGTACGACATGGACGTGTGCCAGAGAAGACTGAAATAAGTTACGAACAGTAGCCACGTTGACCAGCTCGACATCCACAAGCAAAGCGTTTGCCGCCCACCTGTCGCGCCACAAGCAGGCAGTACTTCTTTTACCACAACATCCTGGAACACAAGAGGCTCTGACTAGACTCCCCGGAGCAATGACCTGAGTAGTTACCAGTAAGGAAGTGAGACAAGGAGGGAGTAAGTCAGCTTCAGCAGTAAGAATATCCTGGAGAAACAGCTTCTCCTCTTCCATCCCTGCTTCAGGTACCTTCCACCCCCCTGCTTCGGGTACATCTCGTCTGTCTCCTCCTTTCATTCCAGCCAAGGGCAACGCCCTCACCCATAACTTAAACCCCACCAGCTTGGGTAGCTCATAATAGGTCTTATAAGGTGTGTCGAATACGTAACTGTACTCTATAATGGATATAGCTTTGCATATAATACATACACAACTATCTAGGTAAGCCTTTAACTTGATGAATTTCAAGTTTTTGTGCTGTCACGAATTTTCGATAGGTGCATTTGGTCATGAATGGAATAAATATTATTCTGAGGTTATCTATATGTCTCTCTAACTGTCGAGGCCTATCCTCCAACACAACCAATCATTACCAACGAGAATATTCATCATGGAGTGATCCTGGGATCTGTTCTCTGGGCAGCAACATATTTTGTAATCTTTTTGTGATATTTTCTTTTGTAACGTACGGACGTTGACAAAATCCTGTTCATGTTTAAGTGAAGTGTCCACAGTCTTGGTAGAAACCCATAAGCTAGCTTGAGGAGGACTGTAGAGTGAAATGAAAATGAGGAGCTCGAAGGTGGTGAGTGAGAGTGCAGGAGTGCGGCGAGGATGGTCGTGACAATTGAAACCATGGTTGGACTCTCCGTAGAGTTTCACAACACTATTATATATTTTTTTTTTCTATGAAATTATCAAAGTAAACCTTCGGTAGGAATAGAAAAAGAAATATTGTATTGTTAGCTACCAGAGGGTAGGGAAACACATCGGGGCTGACAGAAACGTTCACACTAGTGAGGGGGTTGAGTGTGGCGAGGATGAAGTATGTGAGGGGAGACGGGAGGCCAGCCAGACAGACAGAAGGTGGAGTATCAGACTGGAGCGACAGGTTCTGGAGAGTAGAGACTCAGGTGGTGGAGAGTATGAGTAGAGACTGAGAAGGTAATGAGAGGAAAGTCAGGGAGATGATATCTTGCGTCTGGTTTAAAAACAAATGAAAAAGAATGTCGTGGTTGTTAATGAGATGAGGGTGAATATTAGAGGTTATATCTTTGAAAAGGTTACGGTACCATTAAAGACTTATTGTGGAGCCAGAGGAAGAAACTAATTATTTGGAATACTTTTCTATAGGAGTTCGATACTGTATCATCAGAATAAATTTCAGTAATTCTCTTTTTTCGTATGATATTCTTTTCTGTCTTTGGAAATAAATGTAAATGTATTCTGAATCCCCCGGCTTTTTCCCACAGTCAAGAATGATTGTGTATCTTAATGACGATAAGTTCAGATCTTTATCACTGGTGACAGTAGGAGTGATAGTCAGTGTCAACAGAAAATTAAGTGACTTTCACTCACGAGTCTTGGCAGTGACTACATCCAAGTGTGGTGACGTACGTAGAGCGTATATGGTTCTTAGAATCATACTGGACGTCTGAAGCAGTCATTCGTTCAAGGTGATTCGACCGGTGGTCATACACGATTCACATGAGATAGTGATTCAATGACCAGATGTAACGGCATGAGGTCAGGAGGAGGGGCATGTATGTGCTTGCAGTAACGTGAGCAAAGCTTTTCCGTTTCAGCTGTAGAGTTGTGGTAGACTGGAGGGAACAACGAACAGATGTAACACATGCTGAATCATGGCTCGACAAGCTCTTCATCTGTTATCAGTATGACATCTGTTATCAGTAAAGATTCCTATTTCAAGAAGAATTGATATAGGTTTGCTCTTTCCCTTCCAGAGCGTAGTCTCGGTAAAGCAGATGTATTTTTTTACAAGTTTTTTTTTTTTTTCTCCTTTCACACTTTCCTATAGAATTTCCTTGGTAGTATATTTTCTTCATATTACAAGGTGTTTCTCCTGAGTCTCTTTTTTTCTTTTGCCGGCAGTTGAG
Source organism: Panulirus ornatus (assembly GCF_036320965.1). Taxonomy (NCBI): domain Eukaryota; kingdom Metazoa; phylum Arthropoda; class Malacostraca; order Decapoda; family Palinuridae; genus Panulirus; species Panulirus ornatus. The sequence goes on along the minus strand of NC_092260.1, from coordinate 27,728,702 downwards.
ACAGAGGGAGAGGTGGGTGGGGAGGTACCCTTTATTGTATTATTCTATCCAAAACTAAAATCATGACCGCTGAGGACTTCGTTACGGACAGTCATATTTCCATCATATCCCTCCTCCCTATGAACCAGTCAATGGGGAATCGAACATATTCTCTCAAATAGCATTGTTGCTGCAAAACGCTTCACATACAATTTCGTTTTCTCGTTAGGTAAAATCTGTCTCACATCCCTCCTAAAATATTTTGTATGTTTGCTTCAGCTCAACCAATACTGCCACTGTTGACGTGCCTGATCTTCAGTGTTGGTCCACTGCTGTGTGACTACTTACATTTTAGAATCGTAAGTCCTCGTTAGCTCTTCGTTGTAAAGTGTCGAACGAATATGATATTGTAAATGGGCTGGGTGTAACGAGAGGAAATTATTGGATGGTTACACAGACGATTTCCGTCTATTCATGTCTTATAGAAAACGGAGAGATCTAGGCTTGCTGAGGGGTTAGACTATCATATATTTTCTTCTCACGACCCCTAGGGGAAGATCATATTACCCTTAGGGGCGTATCTAGGGGAAATAGTGCCTATGGCAAGCACTAAAATTGCTTGATTAAAAACGTATATACAGTGGATGTATATAAAAATATATACAGTGTAATTATAAACTATTGAAGAGTTAGGCCAAACGTAAATTTATATAGACTCTTAAAGACTTTAAAGTTAAAGACTTATGTGATCAAGATTGTAACGTAAAAACGGTAATGTAACTGATAGTAGCACAATATTACTATAGTTGAAAAGTAGGCGAGTTTCTTTTTTTTTTTTCATCTCACAAAACCGAGCCGTTAAAAATGTCAATCGGGCAACATATGTCAAAAAAACAAACCTGTTGAGTGGCGCCCCCCTTCAAGTGGCGGCCAGGGCACCTACCCTTCCTGCCATACCCTAAACACACCACTGTAACTATGGCCTTCAATCTTTAGTAATTTTCGCAGAAAGTAAGACTTCCTTTCAAGACTCATTACAAGAAGTATCTATTATGCTGAATACAAATCTGGTCTTAAAACAACGTTTAGTCCTCTTAACGACACATAATGAAGTTGTTAAATGAAGTAAATTTTGAAATATTTCTGTTCATTTGCATCTTATTTACTGATTATGTATCGGTAAAAGAGAGCATTTTGATATATTTTCATAATCATTTCAGGTATAGAAGTCTTTGAACAACTTATCTTTCAATTTTGAAACAAAAAGTTTTTTGAGATAGTAAATTTACTGAATTTTTGGGATTTTTTCTCAGAAAAATAGATTTCCTTTAAAACCTCATTATACGAAGTATTTTTCATGCTGAATACAAATCTGGTGTTAAAATATCGTTTAGTCGTCTTTATGACATTCATTTAAGCTGTTAAACGAAGCTAATCTTAAAATATTTTCTGCTCCTTTTCATCGTATTTATTGGGTATATATCGGTAACCCAGAGCATTATGATATATTTTCCTTAATCATTTCAAGTATGGAAGTGTTTGAATATCATATTTTTCAATTTTGAAATAAAAATGTTCTTTGAGCTAAAAAATACCTTCAATTTTTGGCATTTTTCTCAGAAAAATAGATCTTTAAAAACTCATTATAAGAAGTGTTTTTCATGCTGAATACAAATCTGGTGTTAGTATATCGTTTAGTTTTCTTTATGACATTCAATTAAGCTGTTAAATGAATTCAATTTCTAATATTTTCTGATCCTTTGCATCGTATTTGCTGGGTATGCATCAGTGACAACGAGCTTTATGATATATTTTCCATAATTATTTCAAGTATAGAAGTGTTTGAATATCTTATCTTTCAATTTTGAAACAAAAGCTTTTTGGTGCTAAAAATTAACCTGAACTATTACCTTCAATTTTTGGCATTTTTCTCAGGAACAGAGATAGATTTCCTTTAAAAACTAATCATGAGAATTATATCTTATGCAACTGCCCTACCTGCTCTACCCTAGAAACGCCATTGATTACCCTAGACCAAGAATGGTATGCGTATGAGGCGATGCACTGACACAGTTCTGTCCAAGTCTAGTCGGATGGAGGCACAATTATGAACATTTTCCATGAGTGGTGACTGGAGGGAAGGGTTATGGGAGTCGAAGAATAGGGGAAGGGAAGTGGGGTGTTTCTGAAAAGCTTTTAGTAGTGGTGTGATCAGGAGAATATGTTGTCATGCAATGTGTTTGGACCCACAGACATCAGATGAAAGGATACGGGCGATATGATCACTCACCATCAAGGAACAATCACTTGCAAGGAGTCACCATTTCAGGAAATTTGATAGTCGAAGTAGTGTCCTGTCATCCACTTGCTCTGCTTCGTTCTGTCTACCCAGACGGGTGCTACACGAGGTTGCTGAACCAGTAGACAGTAGATACACTCATGTTTCATTACCAAAATTTTTTTCTTATGGTAGACGTGTGACTCTCCATGTCCAGTGTCAAGTCAACGAGCGTCTCGATCACAAGACAAGGTCACCAGGTCATATGTGTCTGTGATTCAGGGTCTCCAGGTACCAAGGTCAGCAGGCACCTCCACTTCACCAACTCCCGGTTCGATTCTCTCTCTCTCTCTCTCTCTCTCTCTCGCGCGCGCATTTCCCCATTCTGTTATCCCAGCCTCAGCTGCTGTCGACCCACATGCCCCCTCCCCTTCATCTCGGCCAGCTCACCCGATAGCCGTTCTTCGTCCGTCCGTTTTCATCACGAGTCTCGATGCCACCTCACACTGCCTCCTCCTCCTCCTCCTCCTCTCACCACATTATGCTCCATCGCTCCCCGCACAGAGCCAAATGTACGATGGGTATTATTACCCCTTACGATGTCCGTTCTCGTTATCATGCATACCTGGACCGGGATATCCGGGTAAGCCGGTCGCAATAAACGGGCCTTCCTCTCGCTCAAGGTTCAAGCCTCTTTTGCTGAGATTTATGTGGTCTGAATATCTCCTCTGCCAATAAAACAGTCCTATCTCCGGATAGGTCAATCTTCTGTAATAACTTGGACTTTCGTTATTCTATCACTGTAACGTCTGTTCAGGATAACTTCAGATAAAGACGGGGAAATCTGCAACCGTCATCAAACAGATGCATCCGAGTAGATGGGCAGTATATCCAGGGATATCAACTGTCTGTATGACCCATCTCCGCTCCCCATGCTGGTTATTGGGTGAGGTTCTTCAGGGACATAATGAATCAAGACGTTTAGAAGCTATAGGGAAGAAGATCGGGTAGGTCAAGTGACGGGAGACAAGCACAGTCAGTGGGTCTAAAAGGATGTAAAAGAATAAGACAAGGTGATCAAGTGACTGAAGAGAAATCAATGGAGAGATATGGGAGAGATGATAAATGATGCCAAGGAAGTCAAGTTCTCTTAAACAAACCAAGTCGAGGCGTCCAAGTGAAGGGAGATAAAGAAACAAAGCCAAGCACTAGGTCTGGTCGTATTAATGAAAGAATGTCCGGCTTAATGACGAGGCCTGATATGTAAACACAGCCAGGCCCTCAGCCTCAAGCGTTGCCAGAGACCGTCACGCATTCCTACATCATCATCATACCTCCATATGCCACGCTGTGCAGGTAGGTATATACAGAGGACCATACCACACTCCTGGTGCTGGATGTGGGCTACTGGCAATGTTTATGGGTCAGACGAAAACCTTAAAATTAGCCAAAAGCGAGGAGCACATATGGCAACAGTGGCCACAGGCGGCCCTCACTCTGTACATTGATTTCAACCATGGTGGAGTTCACGCCAATATTGACAAACTTTATTGGCTGTGGCAGCCAATAATCTGATGCTGGGAGCCTTTAATGGCGCCCGATTGAGTCTCAGTCGTGGGTATGGCGTTCATAAAACATTTACATATCCCGAATTTTATGATCTCAGTGTTTACCTTTCGTGGGAGCAGCAATACTCTTTTCCTGTACCTGTGAGCCTGGGTACTCTGACAGACGGCTCGATTCTGTGCATCATCCAGTTAATCCAGTGTGGGTGAGGCAAGGTTCAGAGTCAGTTTCTTATTACAGGATTGAGGGATGATGTTGCCTCAACTAACATAGGAAGAAAAAGTTACCAGCATCTTTATGAACAGCTAATACCCCCCCCCTCTCCCCGCCTCTCTCTCTCTCTCTCTCTCTCTCTCTCTCTCTCTCTCTCTCTCTCTCTCTCTCTCTCTCTCTCTCTCTCTCTCTCAGTATCTATCTATGTAGATCAGTCTGTTGCCTATAGCCGCACCAACATCTGGTGGGGACGACTTTAGTATATTCACTTTGGAAACAATGAAGTAAAAAGCGGGAGACAAGACTACCATCAGAGGTTTCAACCCTTCATCCCTGATGGTAAAGGAGGCTTTGGCTTCGTCAAACATCGATCAGGGTGGACCAAGTTTCCGATAGTTTTCCGTCACTCTTACCATAGAGGCTCCCCTCTTCCTTCTCCTTAAGATGAACAGTTTGGAACTCTCTCGTTCGATGGCCTCACCGTGCTAAATTGTTTCCTCTCTTTCCAACATCGATCATCTGTTATGCTCTCCACGCCAGCCCGCTGCTGATATTCTCCTGAGATGTCCTCTTGCACCAGCGGGTAATACGCCAGTTGCCCCCCGCCCACGAGAGCATAAGCCCAGCTCAGGACGACGTTATCGGGGTCTTATAGTAGTAAGTCAGTCTCCTGTCACTGATAACCAGAATTCCTCTACCTCCCGCCATCATCTGATAAACAACCCCTTTCCACGCTCCTCAGCCAACGCAGCTGAAGGATCTGAGAACCCAATATATCCTCTTGTGCTTCCTGTGGCCCAGATGTAGGGGAATCATTTCTGTGTGAGGTAATTTCTCCTCACATTTGTCCCTCTCTCCTTTAGTCAAACATCCTGGTGTGACGTGCATAGCTGGGTGAAGGTCGACCAACCCACCCCTCATTCTCTGACGGTTAACTCACTGTTTTCGTATTATGAGATACGTATTCGCTTACATATGTCTCCGACTGTCTGTATCTTAAAAAACTTTTTTTTTTGACGGAGAGATATCTTTATTGATAGTAATTTCCGATCTAGTCAACCTTTTACAGAGGCAGGACACACACACACACACACACACACACACACACACACACATAGGATCAGCAGCACATCCTGGAGGACAGGGCTACGCTGGGAACATTAACCATCTACATCAGTGACGTCCAGAGCGACGGTGGGGTCCCTTAATATAGCGATAAGAAAAAAAAAGAAAAAAGTATCGAGAGCAAAAATAAAGTCCTGATAGGTTATCGTCGTCATCAGCTCCTCCTCCTTTGTCATCTTGGACCTCACCTCCCCCCCGGCAACAGGGAGCTCCCAGGCCTCCACCAAGGGTAACAAGACGCACGCCTCGCCGTCTGGATACGGGAATCTGAATCTGAATCTGAAACTCCTCTGAGATCTCTCTCCATCTTGGCCACTTGAACAGCTTCACGAACATCTACTGGTGCTTTGGTCTGTTTTTGTTCTCTGTGGTGTTCGAACACGACCACGACCCCGTGACCTACGAATCTGCATCTCATGACTGTAAATCATGGCGTTCTTGTATGACGGAGGTCACTGAACTGTATCTCCCTCAGCAAAGTTCTCTTTTCCTTTTATTGATAAAGAATACCATCTACTTACTTCCTCAGCTCTCAGGTGGGGCCTCCAGCCTTGTCAGAAGGATAAACCTCCTCTTCCACTCCAGTCTCTAGGTAATTCATGTACACGAATACGTATGTATGAATAGGTGTTACCGGATTCCGATGGGATGTGGTTACACCGAGAGTGAAAAGTCACATTCGTCGAAGGTCTTATCATCGTCATTATATGAAAATGAGGAGCTTCTCACAGTAGAGGAATCCACCATTTCCCTGATACTGATTGTAGCGTCGCCTTGAAAGCAGCTACAGATGCCCTACACTAGGGATCACTGGGCTACACAAGTAATCGTACATAGCTATGTCATTTCTCTTGGGTATCATGTATACTTTCATCCTTAGGTATACATGCTAACACTATCATCGTTTCTCGTGAACGCTGTGTCTGGTAGCCAGAACTCACTGTGTTGAAAACCGGACCCCAGAGTACTGCGTGGTTGGCATGAGCAATGTCCTCCCGTCAGCTGTTGCCCATGTAATCTGTTGTGTGTGTTGATCTTACGCCAGACAGCAAGGTTGGGGACCAAACTGTGCAGCCTAAGTTGTAGCGCCTTGCTATAGCTCCAACTTTGAACTTAGGTTCTGTGAATGGTTCCAGCAGCTCTTATAGTAACTTGATCTCGTATACCCCCCCCCCCCCCCCCCCCCCCCCCCCCCCCCCCCCCCACACACACTGTATTTTTCATGGTGCGTTTGGTATCAATTGATATCAAATATCTCGGGCTTGAAACAATTAAGAACAGATGGAGGTGTGTGTATTTCAACGGCTCGACACAATCGCGTTTGCATTGCACTAGGCAGACGATGGCTGGGTCAGAGTTTTGTAGGTCGCGTCTGTCAGCAGATGCCACTGATCGACCCACTGGGTAAAACTCTCTTTGAGGGGCGACGAATATCAGATCTCAGAATCATTCGTCTGCCTCAAGTGTCCCTTTACACTTGACTATGAATAATCTCTCTCTCGTTGTCCTAAGCTCGACGAGATGAATATACTTTGAACGAAATGCTATACACTTCCAATCGCTGATACATGAAGTGCGAGAAAGGCATTGCGATTATACGAGAATAGAAACTGTGTATATACCCCCACTGCTCAGTATGGGAATGGGATTGTAAGATCAACGGACCTTGTCACGTGTGTGTGTGTGTGTACAGATCAAATATGCAAATTAACTCCTCTCACGAGGTGCCTCCGAGTGCATCCAGAAATGTAAATATCTAAAAACAATTGTGGGGAATTCTGAAAATACAGAGCCGCTGGCATTTTCACGGTTCACTGGAGAGCCTCACCTGCGACTGACACATGCAACATCTGCATATGTTGGCCTCTAAAAGCATAATTCTCTTTCATCTTCTCTCTCTCTCTCTCGTGGGCAGCCTAAACTCGCTACGAGAGACTTAACCTTGCTCGCGTCCTAAGTCACACAATATGGGCTGGTTATTTATGTCTTCCCATTCTTACGGGCAAATGCTCAGGTCTTAGCTTAGGTCAGCGATATTCATCATTTTCTTCTTTTTTCCCCCCACAGTATATTTTCATTGGTGCGTTTGGTATCAATTGATATCAAATATCTCGGGCTTGAAACAATTAAGAACAGATGGAGGTGTGTGTATTTCAACGGCTCGACACAATCGCGTTTGCATTGCACTAGGCAGACGATGGCTGGGTCAGAGTTTTGTAGGTCGCGTCTGTCAGCAGATGCCACTGATCGACCCACTGGGTAAAACTCTCTTTGAGGGGCGACGAATATCAGATCTCAGAATCATTCGTCTGCCTCAAGTGTCCCTTTACACTTGACTATGAATAATCTCTCTCTCGTTGTCCTAAGCTCGACGAGGATGAATATACTTTGAACGAAATGCTATACACTTCCAATCGCTGATACATGAAGTGCGAGAAAGGCATTGCGATTATACGAGAATAGAAACTGTGTATATACCCCCACTGCTCAGTATGGGAATGGGATTGTAAGATCAACGGACCTTGTCACGTGTGTGTGTGTGTGTTGTGTGTGTGTGTGTTGAGAGGTGTGTTTCTGCCAAGAAATCTTTTTTTTTTTGATCAACTCAGCCTTTGCCGTCAGGAGTTGTTTGGTGTGAGTGGTCAATGCATGAAACCCTACAGCTTCCTGACAGCCAGCAGTTCATGCTGTCTTCCTGGGTCACGACGATCGTGGGTGTTACCCTAATTACTGCGGACGGAACCTTGAGGAGGCAGAGGAGCCAGTGGAATCCTCAGCACTTGTAGCAAGAATAGACTCCAGGTCTTCAAGCTTCTGCAGTGGTAATATCAGCACTAGGCCACTGTATAGACTGAAATAGACCCCCATCCCTCTAGCACTTCTCCAACATATAATCCCATCACTGAACCCCTTCCCAACTTTCTATCGAGCAGTTCATCAATAAACTCATCGCCTCACAATTTCGACAACAATACACGCCCCTCAGCCTTCCTCCGATAGTAAAGCCAGCACCAATCTTCCCCCATAACCACGACTGTGAACAAGATGCGAGTCACAGGAGTAACAGGATTACTCGTTCCCCGCCGCCAGCTGCTTCCGGGAACCTTTACAATCGGACTTTCTATGGAGTTTGAGGAGCCACACTGCGAGGCCTCCAAGGTGTCCGGGCACCTCAGAGCGGGTGCTGAGGAGCGGCAAGCTGGCTGGTAGCGACATAAGTTGCCGGTCCCTCTCACACTGTACGTTGAAGTGTGAGCGATTAACATTCTCTCTCTCTCTCTCATCTCTCTCTCTCTCTCGTGGGCAGCCTAAACTCGCTACGAGAGACTTAACCTTGCTCGCGTCCTAAGTCACACAATATGGCTGGTTATTTATGTCTTCCCATTCTTACGGGCAAATGCTCAGGTCTTAGCTTAGGTCACCGATATTCATCATTTTCTTCTTTTTTCCCCCCACAGTATATTTTCATTGGTGCGTTTGGTATCAATTGATATCAAATATCTCGGGCTTGAAACAATTAAGAACAGATGGAGGTGTGTGTATTTCAACGGCTCGACACAATCGCGTTTGCATTGCACGAGGCAGACGATGGCTGGGTCAGAGTTTTGTAGGTCGCGTCTGTCAGCAGATGCCACTGATCGACCCACTGGGTAAAACTCTCTTTGAGGGGCGACGAATATCAGATCTCAGAATCATTCGTCTGCCTCAAGTGTCCCTTTACACTTGACTATGAATAATCTCTCTCTCGTTGTCCTAAGCTCGACGAGGATGAATATACTTTGAACGAAATGCTATACACTTCCAATCGCTGATACATGAAGTGCGAGAAAGGCATTGCGATTATACGAGAATAGAAACTGTGTATATACCCCCACTGCTCAGTATGGGAATGGGATTGTAAGATCAACGGACCTTGTCACGTGTGTGTGTGTGTGTGTGTGTGAGTGTGTGTGTGTGTGGTGTGTGAGTGTGTGTGTGTGTGGTGTGTGTGTGTGTGGTGTGTGTGTGTGTGAGTGTGTGTGTGTGTGTTGTGTGTGTGTGTGTGCTCTGAGGCAGCGGTGCTTTAGAGAGTTCCTACAAGTGCTCCCTCCCTCTGCTGTACACAGATCTAAAGACTGTATTTTATGGCTAGTCAGGTGTAGCTACAGGAGCAGGCGGTGTAGCGTTCGTACCTGCGTGGCATCAGGCAGCAGGGGTGCTAGGCTGCCCAAATAAAACGGTGAGAACAATTTGCAACTGGCGGGTTAGAAGCCAGCGTGGAGGCGACTCAGGCGGGCTGTTGGCTGCGGCTGGCGGCACCCCCACCCCACCCCCCCCCACTCCCTCTACAGCAGTGCCTGCCAAGGGGACGAGTTACGAGGCGCGTCGCAAACATACATCCAGAGCAGGAGGCGACTTGAAACAGATGCCCTTGGGGTATAATGCAGCCCTCGCAGGCCACAGATGCTATTGATGCATCTCACTATTTCAGAATGTTCGGCTTTGTTACTGCTCCACAGTTGAGTATATATATATGTGATTTCTGTAAACCAATTTGTCCTTGTTACAACCATGACTGGTACGTGGACTGTCAAAAGGAATGGAAACCAGGGTAAGAGCCTGAACTTACTGTATCTTCCCGTCACGTAGCTTGGGCGAAACACAAATGTAATTCGGAAAGTAAATTCATAAACTTCTTCCTGCATTTTGTATCATATTTTTCTTGCCATAATAATTGGTTTATCAAGACAAAGACGACGTTTGCAACTTGAGAACCTAGTCGTTGGAAGCACAGCCCAGTAACTCTAAGATGTGTGGCAAAGTTAGGTGATCCTTTCAAGGCACAATATCCGCGATTTACAGCCAAACGGAGATCGTAAAGTAAATATATATTCACACATCCCACTTCCATTATCCTTATAACGTCCTTGAACTTCAAAACACAAGGTAAATACATCAGCATTACTGTATATCAGCAGCAGACGTGGCGCCATGAATGCCCAGCGGAAGCTGTGATTATCACCAGACGCGTCAGTTTACATTAATGTGTACGAAGTCGACGAAACTTGCCTTGTTGACATGGAGAGGCGGAGGGCTTCTCCTGACTAGGACATGTGTATGGTCCCTTGTGACTGCTATTTCATATATATATATATAATATATATATATATATATATATATATATATATATATATATATAATATATATATATATATAATATATATATATATACTTACACACACACACACACACACACACACACACACATATATATATAACGTACACATAAACAAGCAAACATAATGTAGACAAGAGACAAGGACGATTTAGCCAGCAAACAAACACCTACAAACAGTAGACTGGGCACACAAATAGACAGACACTCTCAAATACGCAAACACACAGACGTACGGCAACACTGAAAAAAAAAATAGTGTGATATGCAAATACTAATGGTAATAAGAGAAGACAAACAGACAGACCAAGAGATAAATATACATATCCACAAAGATACTTAAGTAAGCAGCCAAATGGACACAGACATACAAATGCAAACATACTGAAGGAAAAGCAGACAGATAACAAAAGACAGGTAAAACAGACAGGGACAAACAAGCAGGCAGACAGGAATAAAAGACATATAAAAAAAATTCAGAAATGAGTTTAGGCAGACCTACTGTATTTTACCCCCAGGGGCATCTGCAGGCGTTGTGTAGCCTAATATGTGAGGGGGAAAAATGTATTGTAATGAAACTTTAATGTACCTTATGTCTTGTGAATGGGGAGGTCCTGAGACGGGGAGGATCAGAGAGAAGAAAAAGTTTAAGATAATCACTTATTCCCCTACACACACACACACACACACACACACACACACACACACACACACACGCACACACACATTCTGTGACGCCATAGAGTTACCGAAAAAAGATATCTAACAAATATCAATCTATGACTCACATTAGAGTCAAAATCGTATAAAAAAAAAGGAGATAAGTCGTTTCTCAGTCTAGTAATTTGTAATTTTGGATCATCAATTCTGTGTTCTGTGTTCTCTTGAGAGAGTTCTCGGTGTGTTGGCTTCCTCACGATACCAGAAGTGACTGTGAGGAAGTGGGTTAGAGGAGGAACGCAAGTGAGGGTCGATGCAGAGACAAACCTAGGAGGACAAAGGCCTGAGTTAATAACATTCTGAGACCATGATGATGTCCTCACACTGACGTCGCGGATTGGACGGGACATTAATCATGGTGGTGGGACAGTACACCATCATGGGTGTTGATAGGTTTACATTATGGATGATGTGGTGGGACAGTACACCATCATGGGTGTTGATAGGTTTACATTATGGATGATGTGGTGGGACAGTACACCATCATGGGTGTTGATAGGTTTACATTATGGATGATGTGGTGGGACAGTACACCATCATGGTGTTGATAGGTTTACATTATGGATGATGTGGTGGGACAGTACACCATCATGGGTGTTGATAGGTTTACATTATGGATGATGTGGTGGGACAGTACACCATCATGGGTGTTGATAGGTTTACATTATGGATGATGTGGTGGGACAGTACACCATCATGGGTGTTGATAGGTTTACATTATGGATGATGTAGTGGGACAGTACACCATTATGAGTGTTGGTCTCTCTCTCTCTCTCTCTCTCTCTCTCCTCTCTCTCTCTCTCTCTCCTCTCTCTCTCTCTCTCTCTCTCTCTCTCAGTATCTATCTATGTAGATCAGTCTGTTGCCTATAGCCGCACCAACATCTGGTGGGGACGACTTTAGTATATTCACTTTGGAAACAATGAAGTAAAAAGCGGGAGACAAGACTACCATCAGAGGTTTCAACCCTTCATCCCTGATGGTAAAGGAGGCTTTGGCTTCGTCAAACATCGATCAGGGTGGACCAAGTTTCCGATAGTTTTCCGTCACTCCTACCATAGAGGCTCCCCTCTTCCTTCTCCTTAAGATGAACAGTTTGGAACTCTCTCGTTCGATGGCCTCACCGTGCTAAATTGTTTCCTCTCTTTCCAACATCGATCATCTGTTATGCTCTCCACGCCAGCCCGCTGCTGATATTCTCCTGAGATGTCCTCTTGCACCAGCGGGTAATACGCCAGTTGCCCCCCGCCCACGAGAGCATAAGCCCAGCTCAGGACGACGTTATCGGGGTCTTATAGTAGTAAGTCAGTCTCCTGTCATTGATAACCAGAATTCCTCTACCTCCCGCCATCATCTGATAAACAACCCCTTTCCACGCTCCTCAGCCAACGCAGCTGAAGGATCTGAGAACCCAATATATCCTCTTGTGCTTCCTGTGGCCCAGATGTAGGGGAATCATTTCTGTGTGAGGTAATTTCTCCTCACATTTGTCCCTCTCTCCTTTAGTCAAACATCCTGGTGTGACGTGCATAGCTGGGTGAAGGTCGACCCACTCACTCCTCATTCTCTGACGGTTAACTCACTGTTTTCGTATTATGAGATACGTATTCGCTTACATATGTCTCCGACTGTCTGTATCTTAAAAAACTTTTTTTTTTGACGGAGAGATATCTTTATTGATAGTAATTTCCGATCTAGTCAACCTTTTACGGAGGCAGGACACACACACACACACACACACACACACACACACACACACACACACACACATAGGATCAGCAGCACATCCTGGAGGACAGGGCTACGCTGGGAACATTAACCATCTACATCAGTGACGTCCAGAGCGACGGTGGGGTCCCTTAATATAGCGATAAGAAAAAAAAGAAAAAAGTATCGAGAGCAAAAATAAAGTCCTGATAGGTTATCGTCGTCATCAGTTCCTCCTCCTTTGTCATCTTGGACCTCACCTCCCCCCCGGCAACAGGGAGCTCCCAGGCCTCCACTCAGGGTAACAAGACGCACGCCTCGCCGTCTGGATACGGGAATCTGAATCTGAATCTGAAACTCCTCTGAGATCTCTCTCCATCTTGGCCACTTGAACAGCTTCACGAACATCTACTGGTGCATTGGTCTGTTTTTGTTCTCTGTGGTGTTCGAACACGACCACGACCCCGTGACCTACGAATCTGCATCTCATGACTGTAAATCATGGCGTTCTTGTATGACGGAGGTCACTGAACTGTATCTCCCTCAGCAAAGTTCTCTTTTCCTTTTTATTGATAAAGAATACCATCTACTTACTTCCTCAGCTCCCAGGTGGGGCCTCCAGCCTTGTCAGAAGGATAAACCTCCTCTTCCACTCCAGTCTCTAGGTAATTCATGTACACGAATACGTATGTATGAATAGGTGTTACCGGATTCCGATGGGATGTGGTTACACCGAGAGTGAAAAGTCACATTCGTCGAAGGTCTTATCATCGTCATTATATGAAAATGAGGAGCTTCTCACAGTAGAGGAATCCACCATTTCCCTGATACTGATTGTAGCGTCGCCTTGAAAGCAGCTACAGACGCCCTACACTAGGGATCACTGGGCTACACAAGTAATCGTACATAGCTATGTCATTTCTCTTGGGTATCATGTATACTTTCATCCTTAGGTATACATGCTAACACTATCATCGTTTCTCGTGAACGCTGTGTCTGGTAGCCAGAACTCGCTGTGTTGAAAACCGGACCCCAGAGTACTGCGTGGTTGGCATGAGCAATGTCCTCCCGTCAGCTGTTGCCCATGTAATCTGTTGTGTGTGTTGATCTTACGCCAGACAGCAAGGTTGGGGACCAAACTGTGCAGCCTAAGTTGTAGCGTCCTTGCTATAGCTCCAACTTTGAACTTAGGTTCTGTGAATGGTTCCAGCAGCTCTTATAGTAACTTGATCTCGTCTCTTAGAATCAATAGATACGAAATTTTACAAGCTTTGTTCGTTTGCCACCAAGTCATAGGAGAAGGAGACAGAGGGGATGTGGGAAAAGCCAACAAGGGTAGGGAATCTTCATGTCATGCGTACAGGTCCACATACACGAGAAGACTGTCAAGAGATAAGCTTTTCCTTAAATGAAAAGACAAAATCTTACTTTCCAGTCCCTGGTTATGTGATATTCATAGCTCTCTAATAGCTTCATCAATATTTCCAAGAGTCAGGTCTTCGAATCAAAAGTTTGCAAAGTTATTGAGTTATTGGGAAACTTCAGTTATAACCAGATGGTCTTCATGTTTACTAATAGACTTTGAATTACTGATGCTAACGTATGATAGGTTAGATCTTCGTCGATACGACAGTGGGGCAAGTTTGTGTGGCCGGGACCTGTGTGGCGGACGAGAGGGAGGTATCTGTGTGGCAGCCTTATAGAGATCTGGCGTGTTTGTGTGTACAGTTATCCATCTGTATTGTATGAAATGGAGTTTTATTATCGTGGGTCCACATCTCTTGAGCCACCTTTACTAACGTACATCTTTTTTAAAGTTTATTGTCCGCAAGTAATATTTTCTTATTCTATTTACTTCAATCGTCCACCGCACTTATATTATAGGACTTCTTTACTTTCTTTTTAACATGTTACTCCATTAATTTGCGGGCTTTTATGTGTGTGTATGTGTGTGTATGTGTGTGTGTGTGTGTGTGTGTGTGTGTGTGTGTGTGTGTGTGTGTGTGTGTGTGTGTGTGTGTGTGTGTGTGCTCTGAGGCAGCGGTGCTTTAGAGAGTTCCTACAAGTGCTCCCTCCCTCTGCTGTACACAGATCTAAAGACTGTATTTTATGGCTAGTCAGGTGTAGCTACAGGAGCCAGGCGGTGTAGCGTTCGTACCTGCGTGGCATCAGGCAGGGGGTGCTAGGCTGCCCAAATAAAACGGTGAGAACAATTTGCAACTGGGCGGGTTAGAAGCAGCGTGGAGGCGGACTCAGGCTGGCTGGTTGGCTGGCTGGCGGCATCTACAGCATGCCTGCCAAGGGGACGAGTTACGAGGCGCGTCGCAAACATACATCCAGAGCAGGAGGCGACTTGAACAGATGCCCTTGGGGTATAATGCAGCCCTCGCAGGCCACAGATGCTACTGATGCATCTCACTATTTCAGAATGTTCGGCTTTGTTACTGCTCCACAGTTGAGTATATATATATGTGATTTCTGTAAACCAATTTGTCCTTGTTACAACCATGACTGGTACGTGGACTGTCAAAAGGAATGGAAACCAAGGTAAGAGCCTGAACTTACTGTATCTTCCCGTCACGTAGCTTGGGCGAAACACAAATGTATGTCGGAAAGGATTCATTATACTCTGCTTCATTTTGTATCATATTTTTCTTGCCATAATAATTGGTTTATCAAGACATAGACGACGTTTGCAACTCGAGAACCTAGTCGTTGGAAGCACAGCCCAGTAACTCTAAGATGTGCAGCAAAGTTACGTGATCCTTTCAAGGGACAATATACGCGATTTACAGCCAAACGGAGATCGTAAAGTAAATATATATTCACACATCCCACTTCCATTATCCTTATAACGTCCTTGAACTTCAAAACACAAGGTAAATACATCAGCATTACTGTATATCAGCAGCAGACGTGGCGCCATGAATGCCCAGCGGAAGCTGTGATTATCACCAGACGCGTCAGTTTACATTAATGTGTACGAAGTCGACGAACTTGCCTTGTTGACATGGAGAGGCGGAGGGCTTCTCCTGACTAGGACATGTGTTGGTCCCTTGTGACTGCTATTTCATATATATATATATATATATATATATATATATATATATATATATATATATATATATATATATATATATAATATATATATATATATATAAAACCTACACATAAACAAGCAAACATAATGTAGACAAGAGACAAGGACGATTTTGCCAGCAAACAAACACCTACAAACAGTAGACTGGGCACACAAATAGACAGACACTCTCAAATACGCAAACACACAGACGTACGGCAACACTGAAAAAAAAAATAGTGTGATATGCAAATACTAATGGTAATAAGAGAAGACAAACAGACAGACCAAGAGATAAATATACATATCCACAAAGATACTTAAGTAAGAAGCCAAATGGACACAGACTGACAAATGCAAACATACTGAAGGAAAAGCAGACAGATAACAAAAGACAGGTAAAACAGACAGGGACAAACAAGCAGGCAGACAGGAATAAAAGACATATAAAAAAAATTCAGAAATGAGTTTAGGCAGACCTACTGTATTTTACCCCCAGGGGCATCTGCAGGCGTGTGTAGCCTAATATGTGAGGGGGAAAATGTATTGTAATGAAACTTTAATGGTACCTTATGTCTTGTGAATGGGGAGGACCTGAGACGGGGAGGATCAGAGAGAAGAAAAAGTTTAAGATAATCACTTATTCCCCTACACACACACACACACACACACACACACACACACACACACACACACACACGCACACACACATTCTGTGACGCCATAGAGTTACCGAAAAAAGATATCTAACAAATATCAATCTATGACTCACATTAGAGTCAAAATCGTATAAAAAAAAAGGAGATAAGTCGTTTCTCAGTCTAGTAATTTGTAATTTTGGATCATCAATTCTGTGTTCTGTGTTCTCTTGAGAGAGTTCTCGGTGTGTTGGCTTCCTCACGATACCAGAAGTGACTGTGAGGAAGTGGGTTAGAGGAGGAACGCAAGTGAGGGTCGATGCAGAGACAAACTAGGAGGAAAACATGAGTTAATAACATTCTGAGCCATGAGGATGTCCTCACAGCTGACGGCGGTGGGACGGGACATTAATCATGGTGGTGGGGACAGTACACCATCATGGGTGTTGATAGGTTTACATTATGGATGATGTGGTGGGACAGTACACCATCATGGGTGGACAGTACACCATCATGGGTGTTGATAGGTTTACATTATGGATGATGTGGTGGGACAGTACACCATTATGAGTGTTGGTTGGAGAGTGTGAACACAAGTGTACTCTCCATCTCACACGTGAGGAGGAAGTACCTGCCTAGAGAGAGAGAGAGAGAGAGAGAGAGAGAGAGAGAGAGAGAGAGAGAGAGAGAGAGAGAGAGAGAGAGAGAGAGAGAGAGAGGAGGCAAGTAGCCAGCCATCTAACCAGCCAGCCAGGCAGCAGGTGCTGGGTCTTCCCCCGTAGGACGTACATGGCTGAGGTGACACAGACCCCTCCCTCCCTTCCCCCCCTGCTCGTACAAACAATGCACCCCAGACATTGTATATTTAGGCATGTATTATTATCCCCTCTCGCTAATGCTGGCCAAGTTAATTTTGCTCGGCTTTACTTCAGGTCTGGTTAGCACACCCTCGAGAAAATGTGAAAACCCCGTCGACGCACCTTCGTCTGCAGCGACGCAATGTCGTCACACAAGACTTCTCTCGGGAGGTGGTTCACTGGGAGAGCCTCACCTGCGACTGACACATGCAACATCTGCATATGTTGGCCTCTAAAAGCATAATTCTCTTTCATCTTCTCTCTCTCTCTCTCTCTCTCTCTCTCTCTCTCTCTCTCTCTCTCTCTCTCTCTCTCTCTCTCTCTCTCTCTCTCTCTCTCTCTCTCTCACACACGTCTAGCAGTATGAATATTCCTCGCCTGGATTGCTTGCATCTTCCTCCGTGGAGTAATTCTGACTCGCAAAGGGCAAATAACAACAGACAAATACGACGCACGTGACACACACACAACAGAACACACTCGCTGTTGTGCTCAGACTATCGTAACATCTTGGTGATCGTTGTGACGTCAGTCTTTTACTACTGTTACAAGTAAGTGATCGAAGGAAGCTTACAGTCCGTGTGACGATGGATGGGAGAAAATCTATGAAGATGAGTTAGAGAGAGTGCGTGGCGAGGGCAAGGTGTGTAGTATGTGCTGAGAATGTTGGTGTATGAGTGTGGTGGGTGTGTATGGATGAAATAAACGTGTGTGTGTGTGTGTGTGTGTGTGCAAGACATGTCTCGCTGGGAATCACACACCCCACACACCCACTCACTCGGTGCCAGACAGAGTGACACATCCTCCCTGACGCACCAGTGATGATATAAGAGACAGCCAAGCTAGCTAGCTACACTGAGGTCTAGCTACACTGAGGTCTAGCTACACTGAGGTCTACCTCCCGCCTGCAGCCTGGTCTGCTCCTGCTAGCCAGGACGTCCATCACAGGATCATTGCAAGTTAAGAAGCATATCATTATGTCATATTTGAATTCCAAAACCAAAAATTTTTCCGGCCAAAAAATACCCTGAACTGTTTTACCTACAATTTTTGGTATTTTTCTTAGGGAAAGAGATTTACTTGACGAGCTGTGTATAAGACGTATTGTAATGCTTAATACGATTCTGGGGTTAAGATGTTGTTTGGGGGTCATTAAGTCCCGTCATTAAACTTTTATTGACCACATATTCGAAGCATTTATTTTTTGTTTATTTGTTTCGTATTAATTACGCTTATGTTGATCGTAGGAAGCATTATGAAATATGTTAAGTATAGAGGCTTTTCCTTATGTTATATTTCATTTACAAAACAACTAATTCTTTGAACATTGATCATCAACGAGAGTAAACAATATTGTAGAGCATTTACTGACACACGTTGTTATACTCCGGCGTTCTAGTATACCAGGCTTGGTACCTGTGTTACAAAGGTTTGGGTTGATGTACTCTTGTGACGAACAGTCTTGTCACTCAGCCTCAGTTGAGTCTACTGTGTGAACAACGACATCAGTGTGTGTATGTGTGTGTGTGTGTGTGTGTGTGTGTGTGTGTGTGTGTGTGTGTGTGTGTGTGTGTGTGTGTGTGTTGAGAGGTGTGTTTCTGCCAAGAAATCTTTTTTTTTTTGATCAACTCAGCCTTTGCCGTCAGGAGTTGTTTGGTGTGAGTGGTCAATGCATGAAACCCTACAGCTTCCTGACAGCCAGCAGTTCATGCTGTCTTCCTGGGTCACGACAATCGTGGGTGTTACCCTAATTACTGCGGACGGAACCTTGAGGAGGCAGAGGAGCCAGTGGAATCCTCAGCACTTGTAGCAAGAATAGACTCAGTTCTTCAAGCTTCTGCAGTGGTAATATCAGCACTAGGCCACTGTATAGAACTGAAAATAGACCCCCATCCCCTCTAGCACTTCTCCAACATATAATCCCATCACTGAACCCCTTCCCCAACTTTCTATCGAGCAGTTCATCAATAAACTCATCGCCTCACAATTTCGACAACAATACACGCCCCTCAGCCTTCCTCCGATAGTAAAGCCAGCACCAATCTTCCCCATAACCACGACTGTGAACAAGATGCGAGTCACAGGAGTAACAGGATTACTCGTTCCCCGCCGCCAGCTGCTTCCGGGAACCTTTACAATCGGACTTTCTATGGAGTTTGAGGAGCCACACTGCCGAGGCCTCCAAGGTGTCCGGGCACCTCAGAGCGGGTGCTGAGGAGCGGCAAGCTGGCTGGTAGCGACCATAGTTGCCGGTCGCCTCTCACACTGTACGTTGAAGTGTGAGCGATTAACATTCTCTCTCTCTCTCTCTCTCTCTCTCTCTCTCTCTCTCTCTCTCTCTCTCTCTCTCTCTCTCTCGTGGGAGCCTAAACTCGCTACGAGAGACTTAACCTTGTTCGCGTCCTAAGTCACACAATATGGGCTGGTTATTTATGTCTTCCCATTCTTACGGGCAAATGCTCAGGTCTTAGCTTAGGTCACCGATATTCATCATTTCTTCTTTTTTTCCCCCCCCCACACACACAGTATATTTTCATTGGTGCGTTTGGTATCAATTGATATCAAATATCTCGGGCTTGAAACAATTAAGAACAGATGGAGGTGTGCGTGTTTCAACGGCTCGACACAATCGCGTTTGCATTGCACGAGGCAGACGATGGCTGGGTCAGAGTTTTGTAGGTCGCGTCTGTCAGCAGATGCCACTGATCGACCCACTGGGTAAAACTCTCTTTGAGGGGCGACGAATATCAGATCTCAGAATCATTCGTCTGCCTCAAGTGTCCCTTTACACTTGACTATGAATAATCTCTCTCTCGTTGTCCTAAGCTCGACGAGGATGAATATACTTTTAACCAAATGCTATACACTTCCAATCGCTGATACATGAAGTGCGAGAATGGCATTGCGATTATACGAGAATAGAAACTGTGTATATACCCCCACTGCTCAGTATGGGAATGGGATTGTAAGATCAACGGACCTTGTCACGTGTGTGTGTGTGTGTGTGTGTGTGTGTGTGTGTGTACAGATCAAATATGCAAATTAACTCCTCTCACGAGGTGCCTCCGAGTGCATCCAGAAATGTAAATATCTAAAAACAATTGTGGGGAATTCTGAAAATACAGAGCCGCTGGCATTTTCACGGTTCACTGGAGAGGCGTGGCCGAGTGGCGATCGTTTCCCCCCAGTTTGTGAGCTCAGCAAACAGGACAGTTTGCTCGGCGGAAGATGATATATGATGGATCATCTGGAAGGACCGGCCTTGTGACCTCGTTCTCAGCAGGTCGTATTGGAGACGTGAATGAGCAGCGAGTCTATGCTTATAGGTCGCCTTTCAGAGAGTCGATAAAAGGGATAGATATCCTTCCAGAGTGACATTGTAGAGTATAGTAAGAGTAGTTAGAGGGCGAGGATATATGTACGTTAGGGGGTGTTTGAGGAGAAGGAAGTATCAAAAGCAATTACATGCTGCCTGTGAGCAGGAGTAGGGCGACCCTTCTGTGTACGGATCACGTGAGATGGTAGCCCTACAAGCTCCCTACAGCAGCAGAATAACTATAACATTAAAACTATTAATGTTCCTAGGAAGTTCTTCCTTGAGAGACTCGTACATGATGTCTAGAACAACGTGGGACAGTGCGAAACACCGGGTTTTGATAAATCTCTCACTTGCTTACTGATCACGTTTCCTCCGTCGACTGGCGCTGAGGCAGACACCTAACGAGAATGAAAATCTGACATGGACATAACTAACATATGGTATCATATGAAAATATTTGGCAACTCGAGGGTGGGTCGTTTTCTGTTTGATTTTTCCCCACCTATGATGCTAAGATTTGGAGGTATTTACCTCTTCAAGTCCAGACTTTCAAGCGAAACTTTTCACTTTCTCAAGAACCTATAGACCACTCCTATCTCATATTTCTCTACCTCGTCTGTCCTTTCGTTCACTTAAAGTTTGGCCTTCGTAAGGACTTCTACTCGTGCTTGGATCCTTTGTAGTAAAAAAAAAAAAATGAAAATCTTTGATATAAGTAATACAAGCAAAGGTGATGTTACCTTCCTTGAAACGTATACTCTTGCTCCTTTGTGGCTTCGGCCCGTTCCATAGACCCTTCCTCGTCCATCAGAGTTGGAACTGAACTTTACAGTGAAACAAATAGGATGATCTAGTACTAGCACGTGAGGCTGACCTTTTGTGGGGTTTCTAAGCCCCAGCGCCGGGCTAGCCAGTCTGGCCGAGCCACGCTTGGGTGTTCAGGAGTCCAGGCGGTCCCTCCAGCCGGACACCTCTTCCGTTAAGCGCCACCGTCTGCATGGAAAATGAAGGCTAGGCTCCGCTCTGGAAGATTTCGGTTTGATTTGACTTCAAGTTTCTTTCCTTTTTCGTGAAGATATGACCACCGCTATTTTTTTTTTTTTTTTTTGCACTTCTTTTCCTTTCTTCTTTGAAATTCTGACTTATGTAATTACGGATATTTCCACTGCAAGGAGCGAAGGATATTGGTGTTGCAAGGAGCGAAGGAAGGCCCATTTAGGACTCTCGATAGACCTGATGTAGTTAGTCATCTAGCAGGATCTACACCCGTGGTCTTAGAGTTACGCAACCAGCCAACCAGCTGGGCATCATCGTTCCCGCTAGCCTGACACATACTCAACCCCATCTTCCGTATGTGAACCATCGTGGGGTTCCAGCAAAAGACGCGTCCACCGTACGTGGTCAGAAGGAACCCCTCTATCTCCACATTTGCTTCAGTAGCTACGATGTTTAGTTGTTACAGTGAAGACAACAACTGATTTACGAATAAATTTGCAAAAAGCAGATGTCTGTTTACTTCGTTATATATAGAAAAGCTTCCTAAACAACAAAGAAATTCTTCCTTCGCATCTGCCTGCGAAATTGGATATTTTTTTCCTGAGGCAAAATTCAGAAAAAAATGAATAGAACTGATGATACCAGGAATATGTTTTTTGAAGTTGATATGAAAATGAAAAAGTTTCAATTTTTGTATTCTAACTCTAAATATCATATGAATAAATGTAAAATATTTTTTTTTTCAGTATGTATACACAATTACTGATACTTTGGTGCAAATAATATCTTTTTTCCCCCGACAGGAAAACTGACCTAGTTTTGGCAAAACACGGAATATTTGAGAACTTTCTAACATTAGTAGTTTCGCTCACAACAAGTTCACATAATGAATGATAAGTCTAAATAAGCACGACAGAGAACGTATTAGAAATGTATGAGAGGACACACGACACCAAGGATACAGAGAACGTATCAGAAATGTATGAGAGCACACACAACACCAAGGATACTCGTTCCCCAAAAGCTTATCTGGCTTGATGGTGTAGAGTTGCCCTCACAGTTGTTGTGGCTGACTTGATGATAGAATCCTCAGCAGCTGGTACTGATGTGGTGGTAGTCGGTACCACCCGTGCATCTCATACCGTCATGCCTTCGTAGCGACCACCCGTGCATCTCATACCGTCATGCCTTCGTAGCGACCACCCGTGCATCTCATACCGTCATGCCTTCGTAGCGACGCTAACGTTAACACGAGTTATGATATGACATTTGCTGTATGAAAGGTGTGTCTTGAGATTCTTATTCAGCTTCATTTGTACACACACACACACACACACACACACACACACACACACACACACACAGACAAAAGAAAGAACAGAGAAGGGGGCCAGGTGAGTATATTCCCTCAAAGGCCCAGTCCTCTGTTCTTAACGCTACCTCGCTAATGCGGGAAATGGCGAATAGTATGAATATATATATATATATATATATATATATATATATATATATATATATATATATATATATATATATATATATACGCATACATATGTATGCATATGTAGAGCGAGGAGTGGTGGGAAGTGGGGATATATACAATCCATGCGGGCGGTCGCCACCCACATACTGACCTGGACAAAATTGGATGTGACAAGGTTCGGAAACCCCACAGATGAAGGCGGGGAGGTGACGGGGCTATGGGAGGCACATCGTAGGGGCTTCCTCATTGTACATTTAAGTTAGACGATTCGATCGTTGAACACCGTCTTGGTTTCTCTCGTTTAACATACCTGAGGCGGAACGACTGCTGAGAGGAGACTACGGAAGGGAAAATTTTAACTCAGTGAGGGGCTGAAGACTGACCTCGCCTCAAGCCTAGCAATGCTACTGTGTTCTCAGTCTTCACCAAGACTCTATCATCACTTACCATCAGTTATCATCCTTCTGCATATAGCATGACCAACACGCCTGAGAGGTTATGGGTTACGATAACGTATCTTGTCAGTTATCATAATGAAATGATTATCATAAATGCCAGGAGGACCAAAGCCCTCATTATGGGGGTGTCTCTCCTGGATGTGGACACAAGAACGGAACTGCTGTGACGGGTTTGGCTACTGGATAACAATCACTGTCCCTTGAGCCCGCGCGACCACTTTCTCGTGGGGTCTCGAAGTACAATTTCTTGGGTCATTATACCACAGTCCATAGAAGTCTTGAACTTCTGTTTAGAGAAGCCTCGAGCCACTATCCAGTGAAACTTTGAGACACTGTCCAGCAAAGCCTCGAACCAATGTCTAGCGAGGTCTCTAACCACTGTCTAAAGAAGCCACGAACCACTATTCAGTGAAGCCTCGAACGACTGTCATGAATCTATAAACGATTGTCCAGTATAGCCATTTAGAGACTGTGTTCTAAAATGGACTTGTACCAGACGCACCCATCTCACCTTGCGATGTATTCCGAGACATTGGGGTGAAAAAGAAATAAAGATTTCTATGGGTTCGATAGACGGATAGATAGACAGACGTACGGATGGATGAATGGACAGAGGGGCTGACTGATGGATGGATTATATCTATTCATTTCGAACACAAATGACAAGCGCTTCACACTGCACTGAAGCCTTTTAGGAAAATGAATTATGATGATACTGTGGCTATCACTCACTCATGACAATGTCAGAATAGAATATAGAAAATAGTGGTGACAGAAATGACAAGATCGACTGCGATAACACTGACAGTACTGCAAATAATAATAACAATAATGATGATGAAAATGGTATTAATATAACACTGGACACTATAGCCAGCTTCCTCTCACTTCGATCCCTTGTGTAAACCTCGTGCGAAGCCTTCGATAGCATTCAGTATCAAAGTCACAGCAGTGATCCTGACACATAGTATTCCCTGTGCCATTTGTTACGATAAGTTTCACCCGGATCTTAGAGTTTATAATGGAGAGGGCAGCACTGCACCCACTTTACACATCCTCTCACAACACCTAACGCTTGTCGTTCAGTCCTCATCGTCTAATGTCCTCCAGGGATGCCATCTTCCCTCACCATAACGAGGGCGAGGACTCCCTACGTTCCTGGTATCTAATCAAAGAACTGGACCCGATGGAAGAAATGATACGCACACCGATCACTGCCTGGAGTATCG
Organism: Panulirus ornatus; assembly: GCF_036320965.1. Classification (NCBI taxonomy): domain Eukaryota; kingdom Metazoa; phylum Arthropoda; class Malacostraca; order Decapoda; family Palinuridae; genus Panulirus; species Panulirus ornatus. Next base: position 27,703,900 of record NC_092260.1, on the reverse strand, counting down.
AGAGGATGGGACGGGTAAGTAACGGATGCCTGGAGCATCAAGAAAGAGCGGGAGGGTAGGATCTCAGTGCTCCAAACGTTCGAAATACCTATTAAAGTGTGATAGTCTACGCGCCTTACACTGTAGTGTCGCCTCGGGTGCCTGAGAGCAATCGATATATCCCGTACCACGCTTGTGTGTGTGTGTGTGTGTGTGTGTGTGTGTGTGTGTGTAAGGCAAGACTTGTTGTGTCAGGTGCCATCCAGTGTATTAGTTGCTGCCGCATGTCCTGCAGGCTGCCAGTCCCTACCACACGTCCTACAGGCTTCCACTCGCCACCACAGGTTCCTGCAGGCTGCCAGCCACTACCACAAATTGCATACCATCAGCTCGGTAATTGCTCCATTTTCTTATCCTTAGCTGCTCCCCGAGACGGAAGAGCTGCAGATTTCAACGTTTTCTCGCCGGGTTTTGACGGCAACCTCCCTCCCTCCCTCTCTCCCTCTCTGGGTAGTGAGATAACCCCTCCAGACCGATGGTATTTTCTCTAAATCTGAAAATAGTTTCCAATACACCCAACTAAATAAATAGACAAATCGATATATATATGAGAAAAGATGACGATGCTTCCTTCCTTCACCGGAACATCTCTTCTTTCTTTCTTTCTTTTTTCTTTCTATCGTACGTCTTTCCCTCTTCTCAAGACCTGTTGTATATCATGACTCGGGTCTTCAGGCACCTAAAGAACTCATATTAACACACGCCCCACTCTTATCAACCCACTGTCTTACCTTTTCAACCGACTCGAGAGAGAGAGAGAGAGAGAGAGAGAGAGAGAGAGAGAGAGAGAGAGAGAGAGAGAGAGAGAGAGAGAGAGAGAGAGAGAGAGAGAGAGAGAGATGCTCTTGAAATAATGACAAACAATTTCTCTCTAGCAGAAAGTTGGGGATCGCTCTCAGTTCTCCCTTGTCTTGGTGAAGCCTTAATGAAAGGAGAGTTTAAACGAATCACACACAGGCAGACCTACAGCGAGGTGACTAGTGTGTCGCCCCGTATCTCAGTCTCTCTCCTTAAGTAGATCAGGCCATCAGAAATAATTCCTCTCGTGTCTATATTCTGCAGTATAGCGAAGGAACGCTAACCAGAGCGTTTCACTTCTGACTTGACAGGGGCAAGGCTAAGCTTACCGGGATATACAGTCTTCGATTCATCAGAAATAGGATAAAACTCTAACTCTTTTGAAAGGGTTCTAAACTTTATTGCCTCTTGATACTTCGACGAGAGACAGATGAACTCCGCAGACATGTCTTTTTGTCTTTGTTTTCAACGACCTTGATACACACACTTGGTGCCACGAATCCTGCTATACAACATCCATGACTCACTATTTCCCATAATATACGAAGCTGTGGTGATTAAGACATCAAATTAGCCTTTTATAAACATCTTCGTTTGGTAGAATGTGAAGCAAATCTGTGTCGTCTCCCTTCATGACGTAAGATCTTGAGGAAAATATGGGGGAAAAATATATGAACGTCTTATCTTCGCCGGTTTATATCTGCTGATGTGACCTTCCAGTGTTCACTCACCGTGATCAAGTTGTTTATTCCGGTCGGGCGTAGGTTGCTGGCGTGTGTGCGGCCTATTGTGTTCCTAGTTGCTACCTCCCCGAGGATGACCTGGTGGCTGGCTGGGACCGGGATACGGGTTCAGACCCACGTGATGAGAGAGTACTAAGGTCTCATCCCTCTAGTGGTACCTGATGACTGTGACCTTTAAGCCATGAGGTTATAATGTGAGTGGTGGTGGTAGAGGTGGTGGTGAGGGGAGGTGTGGGCAGGAGACTCACCGCCGCTTCCCTCCCTACAAAAAGGGGTTTGTCTAGAAGACCCATCACCAGTTCCCATCCTGCAGAAGGCCTGGACAAGAGACCCATCACCCGTTCCCATCCTGCAGAAGGTCTGGACAGGAGACCCACCACCAGTTCCCTTCCTGCAGAAGGTCTGGACAGGAGGCCTGCCACTAATTTCCATCTTGCAGAGGGTCTGGCCAGAGGACTCATTTCCCTGTAGACCCACCACTATACCTTATACTTGGTATAGGTTTGGCACGAGACACTGTGCCCCGCCAGGGTCTTGACGCGCACCTGTTCTGGAGTTGGAGAGCCAAGGCCAGAGCGTGCTGGTAGTAGAGCCTTGGCATAAACGCCGTTCCTTCCTGGTAATTAATGTCTACTAGAGCTCAACAAAGCATGAAGTGCTCTCGATGGTTACAACCACTGAAATGAGGCAGTGGTTCGGTTATTCCGCGAGACAGAAAAATATTGGTTATAACTTTACCGCATCATTAAAAAGATCAAACGCCTGTACGAAGAACTTTTATTTTACCCTTTCATCACAATGGTGTGGTTATACTGGCACCATCTTGCCAGTCCACCTACTTCACCGGTCAGAAAACCGCCACGCGCTACTGTCATCTCACCTTGAATGAGATCACAGCAGCATCAGCAGAATTAGTAAGACTAAATATTCAATCCGCTGTAGCTATAGGGGATTAGAAGAGGCAGAGGTTCAGTATAGGATGCGTCCGTTCCTCAGCTGAGGTAACTATCAGGCTAGGAGGAGGAAAAGGAGGCGGAAGTGCACGAGGCAGAGGAGGAGGACGAGGAGGAGGAGGAGGAGGGAGAGGTTCAGTATAGGATGCGTCCGTTCCTTAGCTGAGGTAACTATCAGGCTAAAAGGAGGAAGAGGAGGCGGAAGTGCACGAGGCAGAGGAAGAGGACGAGGAGGAGGAGGAGGAGGAGGAGGAGGTAGGTTGAAGAGGAGGACGCTAAAGTAACTCGTCCATCCTACGCACAGCATAGCTTTCTATAGTCAGTAACAATCCACAACTTTGCTTCATGTCTCTCATGATAGTCAAAAAGTCTCAGTTTACGGATGGTTGGCAGTGCCCATTAAGCTGTTATGGCAACTGAGACAGCGACTGTCCGAAGACGCGTAGCGTTCACGCACAGATGACAACTCCGTAGCTAATATGACTGCGAGCTTATTGAGGACCAGGTGAAGTGCCAGCCAGCACCATGTATCGTCAGGCGCTGGTATGTGCCACCGATGGTGCCCGAGGGAGTTTTAGAAGCTAAACGTATCCTTTCAGGCGTTGTCTCTACGTACATAGCCAGCAAAAGCAGTACCCAGACTTACGGTAGGACGTAGTAAATCAGACATATAGATTTCATAACAGTTTCATGAACAGCCTTTAATTTCAATTCAGGTGTGATGAGGTTCTATAAGTGACGCGTGACGTGACGTGAACCCAAATGTGACGCTTCCCTCATTCCCGTTCACGACCGAAGGCATGTGTCGCGTGACGTGACGTGACGTGACGTGAGTGTGACGCCACCCCGCTCATTTGTTGTGGATCCACCTGGTGGCTTTGTTCATCACTGCTCACGTCAGTCCCAGGCTGGGTCTGGGATGAAACAGATGTGAATTCTAAAAGTCACAACACTGTTTAAGAACCTCAGGATTAATAACACAGGATACAATCTTAACGAAAAAAAGAGAGACTTAATTCTTCTATTTGAAGAATGGCACGACTAGATCATATCTGCTGATGCTGGAACAAAAAGAGAATGTTATATTTACACAAGATAAATAGGCAAGTCAAGGAGTGGGACCATAGCTCCTGTTCTCAAGTGCTAACAAACCTTATGTAAACACACCAATACTTAACAAGTTTCCTGTTTACCTCAGCCATTTCATTTTTCCGTCTAAATTTGTCTTAAACATTCGCTCAGACGAACGTTTTAGATGTATGTTAGTATCGGGTAAAAAAACTATCATAGGATAAAAAAATTGGGAAGAGATATCTACCTTGGAGGTACTCGACGTGTTAGATATATCAAATTAGATAAACAAATCTATTTGCATATCCTTTAATTAGTATATACTGAAAGACTTAAGGTATTAGAACAAAATAATTGCAACAAAGTAATGCATATAGGATTAACATCATAATCATACATGCAAATTAATCCCAGATATAAACCAATTCATAACCATAAAGTGAACATGAATGTGCAAAAACAAATACAGAGGGTTTACGATAAAATTGTAGGCAATCTTTGCAAGCAAGTACGTAACACTCAACCAATTTAGCTGGTAAATAGAGGCTTTAAAGATAATCAAGTGTTTAACGAATAAGATACGTTGGGTAATATCTCACGTTATAAAATATTCGTCTGATTAAGATATTCTTCTAAGATATTGAAAGAGAAAACTGATATGATATCGCCTTGGGTGGGACGAGGGCTGTATAAATTGGCTCTCATATGGCGAGATTATATTGGATTTCCTTTGCTTAAGTTACAAGCCTCCACAGACGAGTAACTGCCCCCACGACTATCATAAAAGAATATTGAAGGCTTTCATATAACACGCAATGTAAGATTTCATAAAGTTATCTCACAGAGATGGAGAGAGAGAGAGAGAGAAAGAGCTTTACAAAGATGCACAAATGTAGGGAAAGATAGATAAATAGATAAATAGACTGATAGATAGATAGATAGATGGATAGGCAGATATATATATATATATATATATATATATATATATATATATATATATATATATATAGAGAGAGAGAGAGAGAGAGAGAGAGAGAGAGAGAGAGAGAGAGAGAGAGAGAGAGAGAGAGAGAGAGAGAGAGAGAGAGAGAGAGAGAGAGAGAGAGAGAGAGAGAATACTATCACACCGTGTGGAAAAAAACAACACATGACGTAGTTCAGGACGTTTAACCTTTAAAGGTGATAGACAAGTGTTATTAATTGTTATGCAATGTATTAAGTTTTGCGTCCTGCTTCACAGCTCTATTTTCGTCCACTGTTAAAGGTTAGCATACAGTCCGGGGGCCGCATGACAACACGCCTCTCAGAGGTAACATGAACCCTCTCTTTAAATGTCTGATAACCCAATAAAAGTACTAAGGTCGAAGGTTAGAATTAAAGACGAGGACTTTGTAATGTTACTTAAAAGTGGGTCTTTTTTTTTTAAGGGTGTAGTGAATGCCAGTGAATGGGGTTGTGGGGGGAGGGTTGGTTGTGGGGAGGGGGTTATACTTGTCCCACATCCTGAGGTTACTTGGACATAGGGAAGGAGGTGTGGGTGTGTGGGGTAAGCCTCTCCCAACTGTGGGGAAACGTGGGATATGTTTCTGTCTGTCTGTCTGTCTGTCTGTCTGTCTGTCTCTCTCTCTCTCTCTCTCTCTCTCTCTCTCTCTCTCTCTATATATATATATATATATATATATATAAATACAGTGTGAGTAAGACAAGCGCATCTTACAACCCCACTTACTATCACAGCTTGGGAAGCCCTGATGAAATAGCCGTTCCACTGGACTTGAAGAAGAACCTAACCTCTGCGAATAATCTTTGTCATCTTTAACCACACAAGTCAGACGTCTGTATGTTTTTGTCGATGTTATAAATAAATTTGAACGATGGCTCTTACATTAAACATACTTAAGTCAATCCTTCGTCTCTTGATTATATTTTCTTCGTCTTGTTTCCCCTCTTCCTTTCTCTTTCTTTCCTTACCTCTCATTATTCCCTTTTAACCAGTTCCTTGTCCCCACCCGTTCCTCTCCACTTCACCCCTAACAATGGTGTTGGGAGTTCACATGGAGTCCCGACCCTCTTTGCGCCACCACTCCGGACATAATCCATAATATTGACAATAGACATACCAGACGTGGGACTTGAGACTGTGAATGTGAAAGGCTTACGTAATGAGTTACTGTGGGGTGAAGGAATACAGCGACGGTGGTCCTCTGACGCAGGGATATGCTGGCGATGGAAACCGCTAGAGTTCATGTGTGGATGGTTCACGACTGGTGGGGCTGGAGTAGGCATTTCGGAACTGTACCAAACGTGGGCGTCGAAGCTGAGTGTGGTATCAACCGTGCGTGCTCCATCCGTCTCCACATGAACACAATATGGAACATTCCTGACTTTTGTTGAATTTGTTAAGTTTGTCTTTAAGTTTACATGTTTCGGGTTCGCTAGTGTTCGAACCCCATACGGGACAAACAGTCAGCCCACAGCCAATCCAGCTTCTCATCAACCTCTCGGGGCTGGTCGAAAAATGGGTACCTAACTAAGGCTGCGTCACTTTGCAAAGCTATTGCAGAGTATGTGAAGCCACTAAGGAATATGTAATTTGGTTAACATTTATGAATTAACTGGGACTTAATGGTGTTTCAGTATACTCATTTCTTCACACAGTGTTGTATGACTTCCTCAAATGACCTTATTATATAGAATTATTCTTGTAAAACTTTTGCTGTCAAAGAAGAAAGTAAATCATCATTATTTGAGGCGAGTGAATTAATCACATCTAGCCGAGGGTTAATGATGGTCACTATAATGATAATGATACATGAATTCATATATTTTTCAAACTTGTTCGCCGTTTACCATGTAACGAGTTAGCGCCAAGACGAAGATCAGCCTCATTTACTCACATCCGCTATAATAACGATAATGACAGTAATGATAACAATGATGATAATGATAATAAAAAATGTCTAATACAGTAATGATAGACATAATAATAATAATAATAAAAGGAAGGAAGGAAACCCCATTTTTTCCGGCATTTACATGGAATACATCAGGTGTTTTGGTATCTGTGTTGGCGTCCAACGTGAGAAGTAACATCACCAGTTCCCTGTCAGATATCCCTTGTGTTCATTGACCCGTCAAACTCCTCCAGTCTTCTGAAGTGTTCTGTAGCGCCCACTCTGTCACCGCCCGTCCCTTCTTCCACCTTCTACTGTCTACCAACTTCCTACCTACTGTGTGTCTGTGGTTGGATTTGATGGTCGTCTGGAGCTAAAGTTTATCAAGCCAGTGACTGTATGAATATGTGTGTGCGTGCGCGCGCGCGTGTGTGTGTGTGTGTGTGTGTGTGTGGATAAAGTTAACACTGTAATGTTATGAGTCGCATAAGTTTGGTACTGTCGTTGCGAAATTGTAACATGAGAGGGTGAGTGAAGCCACAGATATCAAATGTCCGGAAGGCATTCGACCGAGTTGCTTCCCCCAACGCCCCTCACTCTCATTACAAACACAATTTCGCCCAACGAGTTCTAAGCTCAGATGGAAATCCTCTCGTCAGCCACGCTGGTACAGAACGTAAACCTTAGCAAGAAGAGCAGAGCGACCAAGAGGAGGAGCAAACACAAAACAAGGAGAGGAGGAGGCGGCGGCAGACCACTGAGTGCCAGGGAGCCAATAATGACCACAGCCCAGCTGGATGCCAACTTATGAAAACTGCCAACAGCTCAGAGAATTTCCCGGCAGCCATTGTCTTACGAGGAGAGCGCCAGGGATTCGTATCAGCAAGTTGGCCTACAATCTTGCCAATGGACGCTCAGGGTGTGAGGCGTGTGGTTGGGGCGGGAGGATGGGAGGGCGGGATGGGGATGGGCGAGATGTACAGGCGTGTAAGAAGGGTATATGGCAAGGGCGTTGTCCTTCGAGTGTGTCATCTATCAGGATGGAAGTGACAATGTGTGTCCCTTGTCCACTGTCTTAGGATGGGGAGGAGAGCTTGGATGAAGAAGAGTAAGGTCGATGAACTCCACACATGGCGCTCCTGGAGCTCACCAAACTTGTCCGCCGTTTTGTATAATGCAACAAAACCAGGGCACTCTATTCACACCCCCCTCAGAAACCAGCTTTTGCCATTTTTCGCTGGAATCTGCCACCAGCGCCGTGTCATCAGCAAAGAATAACTGACTTGCATCCAAGCTTCCCCACCAGCGACAAGGTGCAGACCTGCCCCTCACTTCAAGACCTTTGCATTCATCTCCCTCACCATCAAACAGCCATGGTGACGTCAATCAACCCTGCTGCAGACCCGCCTTCACCAGGAACCACTCACCCTCCTTATTTCCTACTCGCACACACGCCTTACTTTCATAACCAGAAGAAAGGACATTGCCACATGTGGATACCAACAGGATATTCATGATTTACGCAAAAATAACCTACCTTAACCATGGTACGTCAATGTGACTCTCGGGTTTCATCAGACGCTGCTGGAGGAGGCAGATGGATAGCTTTTGCCTCTGAGTGTGTGAGCTTCGTCTCCAGCCATTGATAGTGTAACGGGGACCGTCATTATCAACCTAGGTTCTCGCTTTCCAGAGACTGATCACCCGCGCTGGGGCGCCTGTGAAAAGGGATGATCCAGACTGGGGAAGACCATGGGAGTGATGCTTGAAAGGTCCACGGTATAACAAGGCGGGTAAAGGCAAAACCAAAAGAACGGTGACATAGTAACTAAACATGGCTGACGTCACGGAATATGTGAAGACATATACAGCAGTGACTTGTTATGCTCACGAGTGAAGCAGACTTACTCCATGACTGAGAGAAAAGTTATGATAACCCTTCTGACACGTTCTAGTATCGATCTCTGTTGAGGGAGTACCTAACACTGGCAGCATACAAGACAAGGGGAGTGGTGAAGCGAGAGTAAGGACGAGACAACAAGCACAAAGCTTCACACCAGCAGATGTAGACCAAAGCTTTGCTGCGGCAGCGTGTTATCACCGCAGCGGATGTCTTCACTGCAGCAGCCTCACTGAGAGAAAGATATTAAGAGAGCAGAAAGCGAGTATGGTAATGTCCCTTGTGCCTCAGTGATTACCACCATTCTGCTCAGATTTTATTCCACACACTAATGATGATAAGGAAAGAATTCAGCAGTGTTGAGTCATCCACTAGTATACCAGTGGGTTCAAGGTGTGTTACACTCCGTCAAATGAGCAATAAAACAGATATGTTCCCTGAGTTGTCAGAACACCTGCTCCCACCAGTATGGCTCACAACACTTGACTCATTCACGTCATACGACAGAGACGATGTCGAAGTAGTTATCTGGAGCCTGCGAGTGGCCACAGCGACAGAGCGCACTGTTACACTCCGAGCGAAGAAGAATTCAAGTCCCTAAAGCACATAGTCCCAAATAGCTGGTTAAGAACGCGAGTAATTACGAGTATAAAACAGATCTGAACGTCTCTCACAGTAAGAACCGAGTTTTAGATCGCCTGAACAATGCAGTAAAGTGGGCAGGTGTTCGTGGCTGGTATTGGCTCTGATGGCGCAGAGTGAGGAATGGATGAGAGTGTAAAGTCAGAGATCTGAAAGCAAACCATGATTGCTCTTGCACGCTCCACATGCAGCGAGGATTGCAGAAGAAATGGTTCTGGTTCCCAGACACTGACGCTGATATTTTGTGCCGTCTATTTCTGTTCGGCTGGGTCTAAAAACAGACGAGTGCATCAAAAGAGAGTGTCAGGGGAGAGAAGATTAATCAAGGTGAGTGTGAAATCAAAGAGTTATGGTTCAGAGATTACTTGTCACCCCAAGTTTAGAGAGCGACTGGCTAAAGTGTCCTGTTGCTACCTCTTTGTCCTCTGACGCGTTATGTCAGCTGGTGTTTCTAATTCATGTGAAATGACCAGTTGTGAGAGCTGCTGATCCTCCCAATTCTCTGACGTGATTGGTTGTTCCAGATATGTGTCAAATTCTTTCCTTTTAACGCAGTCAAAGAGATTACAGTGCTGTGTTAAAGCTCCCTGCCAGCTCTGTAGATAAACATGTCTGGCAACCACAGCCTCGCTCTCCCGCCTCTCGCACCACACAACCTCTCCACTTCACAAAACCATCATTCTTTTCTCTTGCTCTCCATCACCTCTCCCGCCTCCATTTCCCCTCAAAAACAAAAAAAAAATATCCGTATAGGGAGGATTACCATCCTGAAACACGTTACTATCTATCCCATATTGAAACCTCGACGGTAAATGTTCTCTTGGTTCCAGGGGTCACCACGTCAGGACCTCGGAGTGGTCTGGCTGCCTTTCAAGACGGGTAAATCACAGCTGACTGATGAAGGTAGACCCCTGACCACGATATCCATACTTCAGGGGAAGAAGAAGAACAACAGCAGCATCACAGGTAGGAATATCAGAAAGATTGAGGCTTACAGGATGCTGACGAAGGTCATACTCAAAGGAGCTTCCCGTCGCAATATAGTGATGTTAGCCATGAACATAACAACAGAAAAAAAAGGTCATTCTTGATCTACTTTAATCACAGTTTTCTCACGGATGATCGTCAGTCATAATCATCCATCAATCATACCTTCACCACATCCACTGGGGTAAACCTCCTCCTCATCATCCACTTGTGTGAGTAGGTCACGTATGAAGGTTTTTGAACTAGGGATGAAGCCATTACTAAACCATCTTGTGTTTTCCCCCCACAATCCTGTAATGATCGTTACTCTCACAGGTAGATCTGTTCTCCTAATTAACCTTCATCAAAGTGCAGGTACGAAACCGCTAATTGCCTCTCGCCTGGTGACCAGGTACATCGACCAGTACTCAGCTCTTGTTAAATACAAAGAAAGAAAAAAGGTTGGGAAAAAGCATCAGCTTATTTACAACATAATTTTCATCTATAAACCTTCCTTTGTAAACTTCACTGGATAATCGCTGTTACGTAAACTGCGCTGGATAGTCAGTAATCACTGTTCCGTAAACTTCGCTGGATAATCACTGTTCCGTAAACTTCACTGGATAATCACTAATCACTGTTCCGTAAACTTCGCTGGATAATCACTGTTCCGTAAACTTCACTGGATAATCACTGTTCCGTAAACTTCGCTGGATAATCACTATATTTCAGCAAATACTATTTCAGGGTTCCACTTCGCTAATTCCCTTACTGCTATCCTTTCATTAAACATAATCATAAACCATGAGGCTAATTATCATTCACGTACGTTGGAGTTGATTAATAAGTCTCCAAAAATAAGGTCTTTTAATTAACGGTCAGTTTAGTTCATGACGTCATCACGTGGATTACTCATTAAGCCATGTCGTCCCGGAATTTGTCTCCTCTTTTTTTTTTAGCTAATGAAAATGACCCTTTTTTATGGGGATGGTGGTGTAAACTATGTGTAAGTGGAGTCCGGTAACATCTATATCTCTATGTCTATCTGTTTGTCTGTCTGGCTGTTTATTTGTCTATCTCTGTGTGTGTGTGTGTGTGTGTGTGTGTGTGTGTGTGTGTGTGTGTGTGTGTGTGTGTGTGTGTGTGTGTGTGTGAAGCACTAAGGTCATCGGGGCTGTCTCACCACTGTCTGTGGCTGGAGAACAACTGTTGTATGATCATTCAATAAAACAGAAACATGGGGAGGACCTGGGAGGTACATTGTGGGGAGGACCTGGGGAAACACTGTGGGGAGGAACTGGGTTGGTACACTGTGGGGTGGAACTGGGAAGTACACTGGAGAGAACTAGGGGGTACCCTGTGGCGGAGGAACTGTGGGGCGGGGGGAGGGGGGGTATACACTGTGCGGAGGAACATGGGGCGGGTGGGTGGGTGGGTGGGTGGGTGGGTGGGTGGGTGGGTGGGTGGGTGGGTTACAGGTCGTCCACAGACAAGACCCGGATGTTGGGGATAATCCCCGGCGCGTCGGGGTGGGATGCGGGTGTCACTCAGGGCCAACGATGGGAGGCTACAATTCTCCACTACTGGGATTAGAAAGTCCATGGGACCTTGATAGGTATCTCCAGGTCCCTCGACCTGCAGCCAGACACTATTGCACTAATTCCGCGCTTCCCTCTGCGTGTGTGCCAGCGGGATAACAAGGAAATGTCAGGGAAGGAACAACACGAGATAATGATTTCAGGGCATTGCTACAGCTCGTTAAATTACATGGATTACAATCTGGAACATCAGGCAAGGTTTTAGAATTAAGTAATTACACTTTCACAAGGTCATTAGGAACCATTTACATACGTATAGACTCGATTTTAAGGGGAGTGATTATCCCAGGAATGTTTAGAATATCACTTCCAGAGCCTTAGTCAAATGAGCGTTTCTTGTAATTTAAGAATTCGTTTCGCTTCGCCTGCCCGTCTCTACGCTGTACGTGCAGAGTGACAGTGTAATACTGTGGTCTGGGGTGCCAGAGACAAGGACGGCTCACCTTTGCATTTCCACTAGTGTTTACGGACGTTGTCATTGAATTCGATTATCAGAAACATATTTCTTTTACTTCACAAAAGACTCCTGATCAGTCTGTCCGACATCCCTGAATTTCCCCAATAGTTGGCAATGCTGAATCCCGCAAGACACACACACACACACACACACACACACACACACACACACACACACACACACCCTCATTTGCATGTCAATATATTACCGGAATCGTGAAATAGATTTTCCCATCGCCGCCAGCCGAGTGACAGGTATGGGCTCTCCATCAGCGGCAGTGGCCTTTGGCTCAGCCCTCAACACCTGTTTTTGCGATGATGACACGGAGAAGAACGCTATGTGAACGGGAATGTACGGAATCGTAGACAACTCAGGTTCATCCTTACATCACAGTCGAACCGACACAGTATAAGTAAAAGGGTTTCGAATCTGCAAGTCTCCATAATCTGCTTTTCTTTGACAAAAAGTTTTAGAGCAATGAAGCCACAGAAGAGTGGTAATTGAGGTATTCCACTACCACACAAGGGTATTGAGTTCTTCTTTCTGCAAGCTGCATGAGATATGATAAGAGTTAGATCTTTCGCTAACATTCAGCTTTCCCTACAAAGAAATATAACCTAGCATAACGCTGTTATCAAAGGCATACTCAACACTGTGCAGAGCCGGGATGTAAGCCAGCAAGAGCAGGAGGCCATGTGTAGAGCAAGCACACCACGACCATTCCGCACTGGCCACAGCTGGCCTCCAACACTGTTATTTCCATAATTCAGTCGCTCCGGACACCAAACATGTACTGCAGCTCTCCGCTGGTTATCTTGGTCTACCATGCTGCTGAGAAAGTAGTGCTGCAGGACGCAGCGTGGGCTATACTAGGGGGTACAATGAGGGTTGAGGGGCACATGGGAAAGAGAGACAACACAAGATGGTCTGAGACGATGTTATCTGGAGGACAGTGACAGTAATGTCTCCTGCAGACAGCTGAAACAGGCAGCTTGAAACAGGATCGTACCCTTCATATAACGCAGACGTAACTACATTCCTACACAGATGCCTGGGAGCTAAGCTACCGTAAGGGCTCTTCCAGCTACCAAGGGCGTCATCTACTATCCAGGAGGGCAGTCCATGTCGAGTCTCCTCCATGCATGACAGTCCATGTTGGACTCCACACATTTTTCATATTTACTCTCCTCTCATGTTCATGTTCCCTCACGTTGTGACAGTCTCTTCCTTCCTTTTCTTTCCCATACTTCACTCACACATTTCCTTTTGATCATTACTTCTACTCTCGTCTTTCCCACGTCAGCATAGTAACATCTTGGAAAGCCCGATGTTCACTTTTTTTCCTCAAGCCAGTCCACCCAGCGTCCCATGTCTCAGCTTAACATCCTGGGTCTGCAAAGAACCTCCAGTATCAGAATATGATTTTTCGTTGCTTGTACTCTACCTCAGGAGTCTTTCCCGATTCGTTTTCCAAGCCGGGCGGCCTCCATCACTTCCCCCTCCTCCTCCTCCTCCTCCTCCTCCTGGTTCGCATTACCTTTACTCCCTCACTTTTCCGCGACTATTCGCTTCAGTGACATGATATCCCTCCCTCCAGACCCAAGGTAAATATTCAAGTTCCTTAGCATCTTTAGCATTCAGCAGCCTCTTCAGTTTTCCTTTCATCTGAAGACTTCATCCGGTTCTGTTATCAGTCTGCCATCTGCATCTCTTATCATCTTCCCCGCTTCATTACCCGTTATCAGACTTTCTCATACAGCTGAAATACGAACCTGGCTACCAGCACTGCTAATGATCTTTTTCTTTTCCCTCATCTAACTATTTGAACTGCCTTTTGAGACTCTCGTTAGCTTCCTCCTTTGCCATCCTATAACTGTCCATTTGTTGGCCTCTAAATTCCTCATTGGTGCTGCTCTTGTTCCATATCCTATTGATAAAACTTTGGCTTCTACCTGATCCGCCTTTTCCACTACCTTGAGCCCAGTGGTTCTTTTCACTCATACTTCTTTCCCTCTCCTCCTGCAGAGCTCTGCTGCAGTCACGTTAATGTCCTTGGATCTCCCAGCATCTTATTCACTCTCCCATAATTTACGTCCACAAGTTTGCTCGTGGCTCTTGATGCAATCTTGCTTATCTCCTCTTCTGTCAAGCGCTCTGATTAAAGCTAAGCTCGCTGCTCTCTTACTTACGGCTTCGGCACTACACCTTTCCTGAGTTTCTCTCCACTTCCTGTACATCACATAGCTGACTCATAATCCTTGGTAAAAATCCTTTTTATACTCTACTGTCAGGTACTTATACTTTTAATCCACTCTTCACAAAGATGTAGTCACAAAGGTTCATACGTCAGTTTCCAGAACTGCAAAATGGGGTAAACATGATTAGCTTACGCCTGAGAGATGTCTACCAGCTCAGGAGCCGCTTATTCAATCCTATTACTCGAACTGACACAACTTTCGACAACTTTAAATCTGGTCCCACACACACTCCCTCTCTGTCTCTGTCTGTCTCTGTCTGTCTGTCTGTCTGTCTGACTCTCTCTCTCTCTCTCTCTCTCTCTCTCTCTCTCTCTCTCTCTCTCTCTCTCATTCTATTCATACATCCTGACGCTTCAATTATTCACGTTATCTAGTAAACATTTTCATGTAGTATGCTATGTTTAGCTCAGGTGAAACTACCTGAAGCAGCTTCATATAAATGTAGAGGAACATCGCCAGAATCGGTGGCCTTGCCGGTAAAACGTAGCTCAGGACTGGCGGCGTCACTTCACGTGAAGGGATACAGAAGGACGAGTCCCTTGTCAACGACCCCCGGCAGCTGTGAGATGCGAGCCACAACTCTCCGGCGTTGCAGTACTCTTGACAGACCGACTGATGATCGTCGGGGGACGGAGGAGAGAGAGAGAGAGAGAGAGAGAGAGAGAGAGAGAGAGAGAGAGAGAGAGAGAGAGAGAGAGAGAGAGAGAGAGAGGAGACGCAAGGTTGAGGGTTCGCGACGTAGAATGGGCGAAGTTTGACACTAAATTGGACGAGTCATCATTGCCCATGTTCTGAAGAGGTTTATTTCCCTGATGTTAAGTGAGGCGAAGTAGAGGGGTAGGTATAGCAAGCAGCTGGCAGAGAGAGAGAGAGAGAGAGAGAGAGAGAGAGAGAGAGAGAGAGAGAGAGAGAGAGAGAGAGAGAGAGAGAGAGAGAGATGAATGAATGTAAGTGGGAATGATCTAAATGGATGTGTTGGCAAAGCGAACGAAGGTCTCAAAGATGTACATGGGTGAAGCAGGTCGATAGGAGCAGCAGTGAAGGACGAGGGTAAAGAAGATGGCTGAGGGTTACCACCTGCACACACCACCACCACCAGGGGAAACTTCAGATTACATATTACAAACTCTGGATTAAGGTTCTTTTTTTTTTTCTTTTTCTTAAAGAGGTGAAAAAAATGGGTACCGACCAGAAGCCAAGTTTATTGCCTGCTAGACATGAGGAGCGAGATCAAAGGAGGTCTGGTTAGGTCAGGTAATGACGGTGGAAGCTGTGGCGAGTCAACTCTTGATCTTATGAGTCTTGTGGACGCGAAGTTCGGGAGAGGAAAAGTAAGATAAAGAGGGAGAGAGGAACAAGGGACGTGGAGGACTAATTACGAACACTGAAAACGGGGAAAGTGGTGAATTTTCACCCTGAATAAGGGAATGAAAACGTAGGTCTCTCCCTCTCTCTCTTTCTCTCTCTCTCTCTCTCTCTCTCTCTCTCTCTCTCTCTCTCTTTCTCTCTCTCTCTCTCTCTCTCTCTCTCTCTCTCTCTCTCTCTCTCTCTCTCTATATATATATATATATATATATATATATATATATATATTATGGCAATGAATACTAAAGCTTTAGAAATACATGATGATATAATAGATTTATTAAAGAACAGATTTTTGCTGTGGGAGAAACTAACTTGAAAAGGAAAAAAAAGAGAAAATGTTGATACCAGAGATGAATACGGACGATCGAAACACTTTTGCAGTCAGGGATCATGACACAAACGAGTCAATGAACGATCCAAGTGAGTCAATGAACGATAAAAACGAGTTAATGGACGATCCAAATGAGTCAATGAACAACACACGAGTCAATAAACGATACAAACGAGTAAATGAACGATCCAAATGAGTCAATGAACGACACAAACGAGTTAACGAACGGAACGTTGCATTTCACAAATGAAATCGAGAATAAAAGATTCACACTCACTGGAAGTCTGTCAATATTGGCTGGGATCACGCTGATACCGAGGCAACAACTTCATAAAACACGTGAAGAACAATTAAGTGTTAATGATCTACGTCATAGTGACTAATGGCTGACAATAATGATTAAAGTAATTAGTACAGTTGGCAACAGAGAAGAAAATGCAAATGAAGAGAGACATCTGCCTGAATCTCGTCTCAGGAATAAACTGTTGAATATAAAGAATGGATTAATATTTTTAAACGTGATCGATTAATCACGGGTGCACCCGATCACCGACGTCATCACAACTCTGGCCAGGAGTAATATTGATCATTAATCAACAACGTTATGGGTAATATATGCAGTGAGATGACACCTGTGGGTTCTTCACCACCTCTGATCACAGCTTGTGAGCAAGTGACGTATAGGAAAACGAAAAATGATTAATGTAAAATTCTTTAAAAATCAAGACCAAGAAAGAGGAAAGAAGAGGGAAAGAGAAAAAAAAATAAATACAAAGCATTTCAGAAAAGTTTGAGTAAAGCTCAAAGCAGTGTGGGGGGAGAAAGCATTATTCTAAGACAAATCTTAAACTAATAGCAAGAGGTAATTTTGGACGAAAAACCCGCTGAAAATTCTGAACAGAGGCTCCCACTATGGGTGGAGGAGGAGGAGGAGAAGGAAGTAAAAATGTGTCTCGTGAAACAGAAAACGACTAAGCTCTCAAAAGAAACTAAAACGAGAAGGGAAATTGCAGTCCGAAGAAATGAAATCGAGAAAATGAACAGCAACGTGAAGAAGACTGAGACATCATGAACAGAGAACCATTTTTTTTAATGATAGTTGAAGTGGCTTGGGTAACGGAGGCCCTAAACGAGGCCATCTCATTAATGCTATATATATATATATATATATATATATATATATATATATATATATATACCTTTGCCTGAGCTAGGTACCGAATTTATCGACCAACCCCCTAGTGGTGGATGAACAGCTGGGTTGACTGTGGACCGACAGTTGTTGATTAAAGTGGGGGATGTTGTAAGCTGCAAAGTTGCGGTTTATTTTTTTTTTTCCATACAATGCTAGCGTTTTTTGTTCACATTCTGAATAAATGAGAGAGAGAGAGAGAGAGAGAGAGAGAGAGAGAGAGAGAGAGAGAGAGAGAGAGAGAGAGAGAGAGAGAGAGAGAGGTCCACATTATAGTATTACCAGGTTTAACACACCAGCAACCGCCCCCCCCCCCCTAGCTTACAGCCCGTGCCCCTCCTAATTGCTATCTTTTTTTCTCAAGTTTAGAGCGAAACAAAGAATATTTTTTCCCTGTTTATGTTTGCATCTCATTAGCGTCGTCTCTGATAGTCTGGCAATGTTTTTTTTCACATCTTTCCTGCCGTGTCCTGCACCAACGATGACGTAATAAACCACGTAACGAGACAAAACGCGAATCTTTCCAAAGACACGAATATATATTCTTCACTCCTGGGTCTGCCTCTCGAAACAGTGTTTCGAGATAGTAAGGCTTCATGCGAATCAGGCTTCACTCAATAATGTACCTCTGAGAATGGAGAATAGCTGTTTATCAGTCGCTAATTTATCATCCTTCCTATTTATTGATAACTCTTTAACTTCCTGTTTATTGATAACTCTTTAACTTCTGCTCATTTGATGATAACTTACCGACGTACTTTTAAAAGTTTGAGATTAATCTAGTACCTTCTGAAGCACATGAGGAACCCTTAGCAGAAATGAAGGTTCCCCAAATCAAATAACAATACCAGTACTTTACGACTGTGTTGGACACAATAATTCTGAAAGTGTAGTAAAAAAAAAAACCATTCATATATTACTTATTTTTGTTTGAATGTTTAAGTTCCCAAAGGGGTTAAATTCATGAGATCTATTACTTGAATCAGATATCTGTGTAGCGGTTATCTGTTATTTGGGAGGAAAAACCCCATAGTGAACTGCCATATATGATAGGCTCACCTGGCCTGTTAGTGAGGAGGCCATGTCTCAGGAGTGAGGACACAGACATCACTGGGGAGACTCGAGCCAAGCTGTAGGTTGGTTAGCCTGGCATGTCATACCTTTGAGGCCCGGGCTGCTCGTCTTCGACCTGCGCCGGGGGTCGAACCCCGTGCCATTGGGCGGAAGGTCAGTAACGCTAACCACTACAACAACATACACAATTATAAAAGAATAAAAGTTGTTTTCATTGTCATGAAAGTTTTCCCGGGAAACTCAGTAGGCGACAGAAACAGAGTTGGTGTGAAATCTCATATGGGCGAGGGAGGGATGGGTGGGTGGGTGGGTGAGGAGCGTGCATGGTGTAGGGGTGCAGGTGGGGGGGGGGGGGGGGTTGCATAACAACGTTACCTCAACAGTACTGGAAGCATTATGTACGGGGGCGAGGATAACAACGTTACCAATTCTAACCACACTGTCATTAAGGTTTAGCTCCGCGCCTGCGCATGGGGTTTCAGTACGTACATTACCCTGCTTGCTATTGATGGCAGATTGTGTCTGCGTGTGATAGAGACGCGTCTTCCTCGAGGACACATAGATATGTAGACAGACTGATACACGGTAACCAGAGGACAGCTCCCGGACCAATGCATGTCGTCCATTCCAAGAAGGGAAGAGTCTAGCAATGAGACAAGAACTTCTCATTAGAATGTAATTCCAACCGTCTTGAACATGTATCTTCCTCAGGGGATCAAATTCCCCCCCGAGGAAGATAACTAAATGATCACGGGGCAGCCCAGGGTTGAATTCCCCTATTCCCCCATGAGGAAGACAGCTATCGACAAGCTTAGAATCAAATCCTTATTAGAAGCTCTAGTCGGATGACGACCTCTAACTACCGATTATAAACCTCTTTCTTATAACGGTAAGGAGCGAGGTTAACTACACAGCAGATATTTTAAGACGACTAAGAACCCTCAGATGATTAATGACAATATATCTAGCACAAGATTACATTCTCACCAAACATCGTCCATTTTCCAGGCGCTGGTGATTCCGTCATCATCCAGGTAGTGTTGTATCAGGCGGGTCGAGTTGGCGCGCTCACACTGCACAACCATCTGAGCCCAGCCGTCCTGCCTCACACATACACACCAGGATTACTGCCTCCTCTCTCTCTCTCTCTCTCTCTCTCTCTCTCTCTCTCTCTCTCTCTCTCTCTCTCTCTCTTTGTATAGATCCTGCGGCTCTCCACATCACGCCGGTGGGGGACGGCACTCCACTGTGCTCTGAGTATTTAACATATCGATATTAGAAAATGAAGTTCCGGCACCCTTTTGTACAGGTGGCGGGCGCTGACTTTTACGCGCATGTCATGTGGATTAGAGAGAGAGAGAGAGAGAGAGAGAGAGAGAGAGAGAGAGAGAGAGAGAGAGAGAGAGAGAGAGAGAGAGAGAGAGAGAGAGAGAGCTGGGAAAAGCTCTACACCATAAGGAGGCTTGAGGAACCCTCCATTGATTTCTAGTGTTCTTTGTAGAGGCGAGGGTCCTGGCGGCGCTGATAAGCGGGGGGGCGTTGCGTAAGAGCCTCGCGCAATCGGTGTGGGGAACATACGCTATTACCCTGAGGGGGACGTTTTACGAGGGGGAGGATGCAAATTACCGTTAACATCAATGAATGATGCTATTAACAGCGTTACTACTTGTTGACTGGCTTCATGACCTTTCGTTACGTGTCTGAACTTCAGAGGTGGTCACTTACGACTAATAGATGCGTCTCCTCATTTCCATTACGGCCACTGAAACTTTCAGCATAAAGTTCAGGACGATAAAGTGGGGGGGGGGGGCCCATTCTTGAAATGTCAACAGAGTCGTAAAGTTTGGGTGACCTACAGGAACCCAGGCGCACAGGTGGTGCTGGTGAGGAAGACTTTCGAAGAGATTGAGGATGGAGGAGCGAACTATGGGAGGGATGGGGGCTATATAGTGCCTCGACAGACGACGTGGGGGCTGGAAAGGTGTTTGGACGGGGACTGAGATGTTGGCTTTGGGTCGATGTAGTCTCTCTCTCTCTCTCTCTCTCTCTCTCTCTCTCTCTCTCTCTCTCTCTCTCTCTCTCTCTCTCTCTCTCTCTCTCACACACACACACAGCGCCACTATACCAACGTTCAAGAGAGTTCGTGTTTGATGTGTGTTTCACACAATAAGCATATACTGTAGCGCATTGTCCGAGGGGTCAGAAATAAGGGCAGGGGAATGAGCGTGACATTCAGCAACTCTCTCAAAGTCTTTTCAGTCTGGTATGATGAGGGAGAGAGCCGTGAAGACTCGTAGCTTCGCCTCATATATAAGTAAGGTTTGTGACTACTGGGTAAGGCTTGTTGAGTCGTCAGATATGAGTGAAGGACGAGAGCTGAGCCCTGAATCTTTCAAGGAACAGTGAGGAAAAACTGTCTCAGCGTCATCCGTCCATTTACCGTCCTGTTGATCCTTCCACTGGACAGAAAACAAGAGATTAGACCAGCGGGAGGGAGAGGAAGTCTCGCTGGGGGAACCTGACGCCTCTCTCGATCTGGGGATTTCGAGATGTCTGGAGCGATAAGAGGAGAGACTCGGCCAGCAGATCGAGATGGTCAAAACTGGTGAATGAAACGAGATCAGTAACAGACAAGTTAAGGTAGAACCTTACTGGGCGTCACCGAAGGGTTCGTGTTGTTCAGAGAGAGAGAGAGAGAGAGAGAGAGAGAGAGAGAGAGAGAGAGAGAGAGAGAGAGAGAGAGAGAGAGAGAGAGAGAGAGAGAGAGAGAGAGAGAGATGACGTCTCAGTGAATCCTCGTCAGACCCCGACGTGTGTCGTGGAACCTGTGTTGGCAGAGGAAATGAAATCCTTCAGGTGGAATGAGAATGCGAGTCATCTTGGTGAGAGGGAACCTGAGGATAAATCTACCTAAAAAAAAACACACACACACACATCCAACATCTTTCTTTTCTGCAAATTGACACAGGTGAGGACATCTACCCTCCATCTTTTACTGTGGTCTCTAAGCAACCTGTATATTATCCAGCCAAGACTGCGAGTGGTTCTATGTGGCAACTACGACGCCTTGTAACCTTTGGCCATGTCGTGAGTACTTGTTTAGTGATAGCTATGTAAAAATTCCCGATACAAATGACAAATATGAGTTTATTGTTTATCATGGTTCCCCGCTGTTCTTGTAAAAAGTCTGCAGCGAGTTGCCTTCTATAATAACTAAGTCAAAACCATCATTATCACCTTTGATGAATCTTTTATAAATGAGAGATTCTCATCTTATTTATCTAAGACGACTCCATTTGCTGAATCTCAGAGGAACGATGGGACTCGCTGAGGTTATATATGCAAAAACTTGTCTCAGAAGAAACACGAGGAAATATTCTCAGCCAGGATGATATATGCAAACTTATTTCGCGTCTCCTTCCGTCATGATAGACACATTGTTCATCGCTCCTTGTCCCGGATCTTATGTCTTTTAATATTTCTTTACGATATTCACAGCCGAGTGTTATTCTTTTGTCCTCTGGTCGACTTTTACCCCGGCTGAAGACTGGAGAAGACAGACGTCTTAGGAAAAGTGTCTTTCTCCTTTTTTTCCTCATCTTTTTTTCCTTTTTCTTTCCCGAGTCAGTCGGTCAGTTTGACACCAGAGGGGTCGCGAGTAATATGGGATAACTCATTTATCTCACTGATGTGTCTTTATTCTGAGACTTTTTTTTTTTTTTAGCCTTTATGGGAATAAATCAGAATGGTCCAGCAGGGACTCGGGGATGGCCCCGCCGGGGTTCGAATCCTGGGCTTAGCAGTCATCCCAGCTATTCATCCTCCCTTCAGGGGATGCTCTCGTGTGTGTGTGTGTGTGTGTGTGTGTGTGTGTGTGTGTGTGTGTGTGTGTGTGTGTGTGCTTGTATGTATCTGTGTGTGCGTGGTGTGTCTGTGTACATAAGTGTAAATGAGTAGGTCTGAGTGTAAATACATATGCACACTTACAAGATGACCAGATTTGTGCTGTACGACAGTTTCAGCTACAGAGATAGCGGAAGCGGCTGCTGCCAGCTGATAGATGGCCGGGGTTGGGGCGCGTTACTGCACTCCCGGGCGCATGACGAGACACATAAGTTTTTCCTAGAGAGATTTCTGGGAACTCTGACGCCCTTAGAACACTCCCCGAGGCACCATAAGCTTCGTATGGATCGGGTTAAAAGCTGCAAGAGGCGACTAAAAGGCGATGAAACACTTTTCCTTTTGGTAAAAGTGGCCGAAACGCTCCAGAGACACCTAGCGGCGAGAACTGTTAATATGGAGAAAGGCAGAGGAGATAAATATACATAATTAGTTATGATACACCGAGAGACAGAAGGCTGATGCTCTCCTGTCTGAGATAAGGTCGTGTCTTATCGCAATCAATGACTCCGTATCGCTCGAGCCCGGGCTGGTGATCCTCTCTTCCATCTCCGTGAGGTCACTGACCTTACCGATCGCTAACTGAAATACTGAATATGGAATGATTACAAACATCATCTTCTTATGTACTGTAACTGTAATGACTTTTCCACATTTCATTTCCCTATAAAGTATTTCGAAGAATTTTGATTCGAGAAAATACAATCTTACCATTTACCTGGATCGACTGCAAGTCATCTGAGTAAGCCAACAGTTAGCAGGATCAACTGGAAGTCACTGGATAGGTCAACAATTTTTCAGGATCATCCAGCAATGACCTGAATCAGATTAGCAGACACCTGGGTCTGTCAGCGATTAATTGAAGCCAGTGAGGCAGACAACAGTTGGCTAGATCAATCATCTGGTTGGTTGGATCAGCTGGTAGTCAGATGGATCATCTGTTAAGTCACGTAAATCAACCATCAGTTAGCTTAGTGGTACAAGCAGTCGAATGGATCCACGATGAAGTCTTTTAAGCGATCCAAAAACGACAGTGTGTCACCTAAGCATTAAACAGACGACAGAGGTCACTCAGTATTCACCCAGTAGATCAATATGCTTTCGCCATCTCACAGGACAGACTCTCCTCGTAGCTCACAGGATCATAGAACAGTGTCCTGATCAGTTCGAAGCCTCATGAGTCTCGAAGACACCTCCTCGAGTCACCGAGATGCCTCACGAACCACTTCTCAACTTCATGAATAATACCAGTGCCAGGTAGTGTTTCCTACGGTCAAAGGGACCTCTCCAAGTCAATAGCTTCGCCTCAAATGTCATCAAGATTCCTCAAACAGAGGCAAAGTGGCTTCATGTTTGTATTGAGGAGGAGGTGTTGATGTTGGACTCAGGTGTCGGGGCTAGGGCGTGGGTCATCATGGCTGGTTCATATGATGGAGCTGATAGCATAGAATATTGTGGCCTGGGTGAGATCGACTGTAGATGAAGTGCTAAAAGAAGGGGTAAGTCGACTACAGAAGAGGTATGGAGGGCAGATGGGCTACGGAGGCGGCGCCGTGGACGAGAGTGATCGACCACAGGGTCAGAGGGAGGTGTCCTGAAGACGTTTGTAGTGAGGATTGAAGCGATAGTACAGGTGCTGGGTGTCCACGACTGTCTTAAGGGCCTTCTGCGGGGAAGTCGCCTTTGTCCTCACGTTGGTGGCCAAAGGTCAAGGGCCGGCTCTAAAGGCAACACTGGAGGATGGAGAGCTGAGGGTTATATGGCCCTGACCGACAATGGAAGCTCAGTAGCCATGACCAACTTGTATCCGACTGGCCTCACACTGGAACGAAGGGACTGAAAAAACTGGATCCAGCTATATTCCAGCTATAGTCTAATAACTTTCACATCAGCTTAAATGAATGCAACTACATTAACAAACCAACAATTATCATGACAGATCAAGGTCATCAAGCTTATATCAAGGGAAAGTCAGGTATTTTAATGACTGAAAAGAAAAGAAATACATACCCATACAGTACGATGGGTTCACCATCAGCTTGTGTACTCTCGTCACCAACACAGATTTTCAGTGTTGCCTCTTGCAATATACAGGTTCAAATTTCACAAAAAATCACCCTGAAAGAAAAAGATGATCATATCTTCACTTACACAAATTTTTGATCACGCAGCTATTCATGTTGCTCAGATGCATCAGGATTGAGAGTAAAGATCCAGGGAATTGGATCGTGATGGGTTAGAGAGTCTACGAATATAGATAATCTTTACTTTTAAGTCTGTTGCTCAATACCTTAATACTCTTGTAAGGGTTTTCTAACTAAAGAGAGTGCGGCTCTTCTAGAAACTCTCTGGATACTTGTTAAAGTTGTGAAGAAATAGGAACGACAGGTGATTTACGGGTTTGCAACAAATGGGTCAAATTCAGTATGAGTAAAGATAGAACGAATTCATGTCAGAATCATTTGATACCAAGCATAGAGGCAAGAGTTCCTATAGTAACGGATATTCTTAAAAAAGGAAATTCTAAAAGTGAATTTCATTAAAACTTCCAACTCTGTTAAGAGAAGCCAAACAATGAAGCAGCAAGATCAAAGGAGTAAAATTAAAGCTGGTTCATAGTATATGGTTTCCAGGCTTCCATGTGTAAAAAACGAAGAAATGTAGACTCAGGTCCGCGCTGGTCCAGTGACTCCCCTGTGGTGCGTGTGTGTGTGTGTGTGTGTGTGTGTGTGTGTGTGTGGAAAATATATTCTGTAGTCCAAGGGATACTCCATCCGTCCGCCCTTCCGGCCGGACACCTGTCATATCTTTACTTTTTTATTAGTTTCGTAAGAGTTGGGCCAGAAGTGGGGACTCAGAGGGCGGATTGAGGGTGGGACCTTCTTTGTATAGGATGAAGGAGGACAGGGAGGGGGGAGTGGGAGGCTACATGGAGGTGGAGGAGGAAGAGGAGATCTTCCCTTCATCCTGGAACTGGAGGAGTAAATTCCCCCTCCTACTTCATCTTGGGGGAACTATCCAGACCTTGTGGAGGGGGGTGGTATCGAGTGATGTATGGGGATGTAGGTTGTGGGGATATGAGGGTACAGGGTGACTGCAAAGCCACACCCCACTAATGGGGAATGAGGGTTTATGGGGGATGATGAGGAAACCCCCTCCCACCAACACACACGATCGTTTAACATTAAATAACGATTCAGAGGTCAGCCCCATCACGTGAAGCTTTACCACACGACAGATTGAGGCGAGACAACACCAGGGCACTGGCGGTACAGGGTGGCACGCGCCCCGTCTCGCTGGTGGAGGGCTGCCAACGAGTCCAGCACGCCCTCCCTCCACGTCTCCTCACATTACGATCGCTGTCACGTCTCTCATCTACGTTAAGATTTCGCAGAAAGACGATTTACTTCAAATGCGACATAGCCTTACGACCTCTCACACCTGAACTCGACTCAATTTTTGTACTAATCGCAGTAATATAATGGCTCGCCTCCCCCGCTGCAGCAGGATCGACCCCGCCTCCCCCTGTGGCATACCAACCTCCGCGCTGCGTGACGTGAGGAGCAGCACTTTGAAGAAGGAACGAGAGAGAGACAGAAAGAGGTGATGGAGGAGGAAACAGAGGAGCAAATAGATATCGTACCTCACGCCGCAGGTCCACGCACTCCCTGGTCTTATTAAGTAACATTGTGGTGTGTTTCCTGTAGATGTATAAGAACTTATATTATCTTATAATGAATGATACAAGCACCATCTGATCTATCCCTAGGCCACATACACTGTGACTACATAACTGTATGTTACATATTACTATAAACGATACATTACATCCACACAACATGTGCAAATAAGTCTGAAACGCAGTTGATATTTGTGAAAATATTTACTAGAGAATATGACGAATTGGTTGGTAATTACAAATATTTATGCCAAACATATCTGACAATCTACGAGGCTTTTTATCAAGGCTGCTAGTACGTGGAATCAGTAGATATTAAATGATGAAAGAAGTTAACAACAATGCCCAAGAATACTGTCATCAACATTAGCATTTGAAGTAATTCAAGTGAAATTCATAGTCATATTGCAGACTGTAGTGTGTTGTGACGTATTAGAAAACTTTGTCCACACTCAGTTAGGACGTTTTATTTGTTCCAGGTGTGACGCTATTGTCAACAGAATATTTCACTAATTAATCTTACTTTTGTGCCTACGACAAAGTAAATAAAATTGGACTTTACTCAAGAGCATATCCGGCTAAACCATTTGGCGTTTGTTCTTGCTAAAGGAAATTTTTCAAGAAATATGAATATCATTCACTTTTAAATCATTAATGAAAAATATTAATATCAGCCATATCTTACAACAGTGATTGCTATTATCTTATTCGCCTTCATGAATAAACAATGACGATACTGTGAATGAAAAACAGGAAGAAGAAAGAAGATCCAGTTCTTACGTATTCGTGTGGAAATATCTGTGTGAAAATGGTACAGGTCCCACTTTTACTCCGTGCGTTTTCAACAGTGGCATTAACTCTGCAGTGAACATATTCCTAGGTTATGCATAAGGAACACGAACCCCTCATGCCTGGTGGGGTCGCAGCAGAGACGCGCTTATATTCATGAATATGATTTATCCAGGAACAGACTTTCAGCAAAATTTTTCAACATCATGATTCCTCTAAAAAGGACGACACATTCAAGATCATCATTATTCCCTTCAAAAAAAAAAGAAAACGAATAAACATTCAACATTCCTTCATGATTCTCCACTATGCTCTTCAAGATATGTTTTCTGAATACCCTGAATGAGAGACCAGCTTCCAGAAGAAAGATTTCTAAAATTCCCTGCGGCTCCCGAGGTACGGGTGCCTTCAAGCAAGGCGGGCTGGCGGCGCTGCGGGCGACGACCCGCCAACCCCAAACCACACGCCTCCTACCTAGCAAGAGATTAGTCAAACTATCTGTGACAGGCGCCGGACCTGCTCGGGCTGCCTCGCCTCCCACACCACGGCCTTGGGCATGAGACCACACACACACACACACACACACACACACACACGTTTCTCCTCCCATATGAAGGACATAAACGTGGAACCTCACACCCCTCACCCTGCCAGCTGCCTCCATCTGCTCTCTCGTGCTGGTAACATTCACATTCTTTGTGATTCACACTGGAGAGGCGCGCCGGCTGAGGCGATAGGAGGGCAGGGCGGGAGTGGATGTAGTGGGGTGGATGGACGCGTCACGGGGACTCCAGCCACCAAATGGTCCGAACCATCTAAATGAACCAATGAGTCAAGCTTCATGAAACATTCATTTTTGCCCATTGATGTTATTGCCACGACACATTACTACCACAGGACCGCAAACAGATAAGAATATTGACAAATTATGTTTAATTTTTTCCTCATTATTGTAGACTATATATCAAAATTTTCTTAATAGATTTAACACTGCAAACACGTAAGTTGATGTGGTACAATAAACTCATGGCTTTCTGAGCTGGAAAGATCTCCACAATGCGTCCTTCATCGGCCTATGAATGCGCATGTCAAGAAATGATTATCTTTATGTACGTAAACGTACGACACAGAGCTTATGCAGTGGGAAGGAACCATTAATTTCGCTGACTTAGTGAACGTTCGGGGCAGGAGGTGTCGACCATCCGGCAGTGCAAGGCACAGACGTATTACCCAAGATATTGCCATCACAAACACAGCTGGATGTACGGATACGACTGCGTAGTACACGGCAGTGTTGCTGATGATGGTGAAGGACAAGTGTGTCTTGTGGGTCATGAGAGACAACAGGAAACTATTGGCAAAACATATAAGAATATTTGGGTGATGTGTAGTACTGAGGAAGCATGGGGCTAGAGGAGCAGAGAGGACTGGGGGAGTAGAGAGGGATGGGGAGTAGAGAGGGCTGTAGAAGTAGAGAGGGCTGGGGAGTAGAGAGGGCTGTAGAAGTAGAGAGGGTTGGGAAGAGTAGATGGTGGTGGAGCAGAGGACTAGTAAGGTAAAGGGCTGGAGGAGCAGAGAGGACTGGAGGACCAGAGAGGGCTGGAGGAGCAGAGAGGGCTGAGGGGAGTGAACAGCTCCGTCTGAGTGGCCAGCAGCCTCCCCGCAGCCTTCACTAATGGCTCTTGTCCTCGTTTTACAACGACCCAAGCTGGGGAGAGACTCGTTCAGACTTTCTATCAAAGCCAAGATCACGTCGTAATTCTGCTAATCTACGATTAGCCGAAAAATAAAACGTTGATTTTGTCATTCGATGAATATATATATATATATATATATATATATATATATATATATATATATATATATATATATATATATATATATATAATCATCTGCGGCTATATTATCAGCATCTAACTGAAATGCGGTACACAAGCAAGCACCTTTTAAGAATATCGATGGACAAGATATTCAGAATACTGCAGATCTACGATAAAGGGTCGCCCAGTCCTCCACATCTCCCTTTTGCCATATGATAATAGAAGCATATACACGTGATGAAAGGTAATTACGTTACTCGTTTCTCTCATGTGTTGTGGCTAATAGCAGCAGCTGTACGGCTGCGCGGGGCCGAGCGCGCGCTCCGCGAACTTTTCTTAGTAACTCTTTGTGCTGCCCCTCGTACCCAGCAAGCAGTCAGCCCCGCCACGGGGTTAGGGACTCCGTGCGACGTCCGAGGTATGATTGTGGGGAAGGGTCGGTCATGCTCACAGGGCTCAGTCGTACGATTCACGCACGTGCAGTCAAAGACAGACGGATAAAAAGACAGACATGTCATACAGATGGATGGACACAAAAACAAGGCGCGAACAGAGACAAACTCAGACTCAAAGGGCTTCCTGTTAGGGCTCTGACATCCTCCATAATGTATGAATAGTAAATGTTTTGTAGAAATACACAAGCAACGCTCAAGCTCTCTCACTCACGTAGATGTACAAGACTAAGTCTTAAGCGAGCAGCGTGTTAGGGACACAAATATAGACTGTCTTACCAAGAAAACCGTCGTCAGGTGGCGCCGGCCGCGGGAGAACAACAGCAGCAGCAGGAGCAACGGTTGTGTCCCGCCTCCACTGATGGAGCACTAACCCCCCCACAACCAGACCTTGAGCTGTTCTTACGTTACTAAAACTTGTCATTGTACGTCTCTTTATCTCCCTCACAGTACTATATTTTCTTATACGTGTCACATCAGCGCCATCACTGTACTATATTATCTTTTTTCTTACACCCTTTAGCTGTTGAGTAGAATTAAAGATGCGATATTACTACAGTCGAAGAGCTAAATTAATCCTCTTCCCCGACGGAGGCGCAACAGAAGACAGAAAACATAGATATCCATCCAGCGCTCCCTCTCCCTCCCCTCACAGCGGCAGATTCACAACCACAGCACAAAAACAACCACCGGCTGCCCCTCCTCTGCCCTGCCTCAAAACATAGGGCGTAAAAACGAGTCCCAGCGGCCGCCAGAGGCACACACAACACGGTGAGGAGGGCTGGGTGGGTAGGTGTGTGTGTGGCGAGGGAGGGGGGCGGAGTGCCACGAGTGGGAAGGGACAAGGTAGCCAGGGAGAGGGAGGAGGAAGGAAGGGAGGCTTGGAGAGGGACGGGAAAGACAGAGAGACTCGGGAGAGGACATGAGGTGGGGCAAGAAAAGGAAAAGAAAAGGATCTAGGGAAGAGAAAGGCAGAGGTATGGAGACTGACGGGAGGACTGAAGGAGGAGTCAGTCAGGGGAAGAGCGTTGTAGCGAGAGGGGAGGAAGGCAGGGAGAGCATGGGAAGCAGACTGTGTGATGAATGCCAGACAACAGAGATTAACTCCCTCTGAAATTCTCCGACGAAGATTTAGAAGAATAGATAGGAAAAAAAAGATGAATTATACAAATGGGGAAACAGATGCGTGCGGGGGAAATCACATGCAGATTGAAAGGTAAAGAGAAGAGGAAAAGGAAGTCAGCGAATTCCGAGGAAGACTAAAAAAGACGAGACTAATCTAGAGGCAGGAAATAGTTTCAGTGTCACGGTAAAGTTCACACAGTCAGCTGAGACCTTCAGAAGCACTAGGGGCAACAGTGTCGCTTGTGTCGGGGCGAACACCTCCGTGTGTGTGTGTGTGTGTGTGTGTGTGTGTGTGTGTCCACTGTACATATAGCAGCGACAGACGGCGTACGTCAGACATTGAGACATGTCTCTTCGCACGGACGACGGTCTACATGACTGATCTTTGACGCACCACTATACAGTGCTGAGCCAGGTCCCACTTAACAACATGACCTCGCAGACGAGTATCAAAAGAAAATAAACAAATGGTTGGTGATGGTATCTAAGGTACGTCACGACCTCAGAATACACGAGGGACTCTTTGTGAGGAAGGGAAGACCCTGCGGTTCCTATAAGGCCTTTAACATACCAGCCCACCTGTGGGTCTATACCTACAACAGACAGCTCAGATGTTACTCATCCCTCCCTTTGAGATAAGACGATAGACCGGGTAACTCGGGTGAGCTGTAGTGTCGTCTGTCTGCTGACGGTGCTACAAGATTCGTGGAAGTGACATATGGCTCGAGGTGATACCACTTGCAGGAGGAGTCCGGGAACACAGTCATAAACTAACCCAAGGTAACTTGTCAATGATAGATAAGGGCGAGAACGAACTAGATATCCGGATATAAGAATCCCAGCACATTAGGCGGAGCAGACTAGAATTCAGTGGTAACAACACCTTGCCTGTCATGCTTGAGCTGCGACAGTGCAGTACAAGCAGTTAATCTTTATGGTCTACTCTGTTAGCTGGAGCACATGCTACACCATCATCTCCCTTCACACCGTCACCATCTGTAACTCCAGTGACCTCTCTCTCTCTCTCTCTCTCTCTCTCTCTCTCTCTCTCTCTCTCTCTCTCTCTCTCTCTCTATGTACGTACATATGCGTATGGATTTATGCATGATTTACCCATTCATGAAGCAAAACGATGTTTCATTCTATACCTGGAACCAGTGGTTGTATCCAACACAGTGAACCAGCTGCATCATTCTCTGGACTGGAAGAGTAAAAGGTCACCACAGAATTTTCGTAACCAAAGAACTAATTCCAGAACGCGTTTCCGTTCCAGAGTTTCTTAATCAATTCCATGTCTTATATTGTGAGATCCACAAACCTAAATTGAGAATAAAACGATACGAAATGAAATCTCTCCGCTTCGAAGGTTCGGATTTCATAACCCTCCAGCTCGAAGCACAGTCCAATGCTTTAATGAAGCTCCGAA
Organism: Panulirus ornatus; assembly: GCF_036320965.1. Classification (NCBI taxonomy): domain Eukaryota; kingdom Metazoa; phylum Arthropoda; class Malacostraca; order Decapoda; family Palinuridae; genus Panulirus; species Panulirus ornatus. The sequence goes on along the minus strand of NC_092260.1, from coordinate 27,672,425 downwards.
CCAGGGTCACGGGAGCTGCCTTCCCTGTGTGTATTGTGAAACGTAACTAAATATAAGTTGGCTTTGATACACTTGTATCATTGTGTGTGTGTGTGTATATATATATATATATATATATATATATATATATATATATATATATATATATATATATATATATATATATATATATATATAATCACATTTATCACAGTGGTCCTGAATAGCTGCTGCATCATATCGAATAAATAAATCAGCTTAGTAGAATAATCTTTTATTTATACCCAGCGATGTGTGTGTCAGATTCACCAGCGCGAGATTAATGCGCTTCACTGTACAATCATGTTCCTGTAAACGGATATAAATACAATTTATTTTTTCCAGTAGTTTTCACCTAATAGTTACATCTATTCGGAAGCGGACGTGTTGTTACACAAGAGATTTTCAGAGAGAAATGTAAGGTCTGTGGGATCTGCCAGTCAAAGCTGACTGTCATGTTGGGATGGAAAGGATGAAGTAGACTGAAGGATGGTGCAGACTGTGTGACTGTGGGTTCCAGTGTCCGGGAACGCTTCGACTCAGGCCGAAGCCCTGTGAACACTGGCGAAGCTTCGGGTGGAAAGGTTTAGTCTGTCAAAAATTCTCTCAAGTTAACCAAGAAAACAGAAAGATAGATTCGAAGACTTTACACAGATAGTAAAGCCATTCCAGTGACAAACTGAAGTTAAGGGATGGATGAGGAGAGGATCGAGGGAAGATAACGAGACGAATTAGAAGAAAAACGTACATTGGAGAGAGACGTGTGCGGCCAGTGGGAATCGCCTCACAACACACACACACACACACACACACACACACACACACTCAAGGTATTACCAATTGCCACTTTTTGGCCAACTGACAACCATACGTGACCCAAAACTAACTGCGGAAAGTATGTGTTCTAATCCCTCCAGTATGACTAGGTGTTCTGGACTTAAAGTCACACTGCTTTTGGTTGAGATGTGGACCGGTACATTGATTGAAGTATTATATCCCATACGATCTTCTGTACAATGAGCTTTGCCTCATACCTCACGCTAGCTCAAGAAACACCTGAGAGAGAATATTGTTCAAACATCAATCAGATTCTTGTGCGTAAAAGGAAGGAGTTTCTTAGGCTTGTACAAACCTCCTCTGATTCGAGGAGAAATTCTCTGTTTATAGGACTTTAAGCCCCAGTATTTCCCATCTCCGGGTGCACCTCAGGTGTTGCCACCAGCTGCCGGAGACGAGCCCTCTGTCCGGTGATAATTCTTTTCAAAAGTATTCATTGAATTTAATGGTGAACGCCTTATGCAAATCTAATCATTTCTCGGAGCGGGTGGGATGATTTTCTTACATTTCTTAGGATTTCCTTTCAAAAACTCCTCCCATCCCACCTTCCTCTCCAGCACACACACACACACACACACACACACACACACAAAGTCTTGCCAGGTAATGAGTCTAGGACGTCCAGCTGTGTCTAGTCCATTCCTTGCGGCCACACGGGCACCCGCCCGCCCCAATCGTCCTCAGTGGTTGGAGAAAACCAGAGAGAAAAAAAGAAAGTCCAACTTTTTTTCTCTTTTTTGCAAAATAACCTCTTGAAAATTTATAAACACAGTTACACTACTACTACTACTATTACTACCATTACTACTACTACTACTACCACTACTCCCCCTCTTATTATGCTACTACTATTACTACTACTACGTTACTTCTCCTAATACTGCTTCTCTTACTATGCTACTACTACTACTACTATGCTAATGCTACGACTACTCTTACTTTTTATGCTCAACGATGACGTAGGATCTGAACCTATTGGCTCACTGTGACGCCTTTCTTCCTTCTATCGTATACATACAGACCTCTCTCTCTCTCTCTCTCTCTCTCTCTCTCTCTCTCTCTCTCTCTCTCTCTCTCTCTCTCTCTCTCTCTCTCTCTCCTTCTGTCACAACCTACTTTCCTCTCTCTTTTCCTGATTCCCAGAATTCCCCTCTGGGGGACAGCAAGTTAGAATCTAAGTAACAGATGTATCGTTCCCTCTTCCAGTGTCTGCGGCGAGTTAGCGCGTATGCTTATCACATTCGATCACTGTAGGTGACATAATCTATCACTGTAGGTTACATCACAGTCGATCACTGTAGGTTACATCACAGTCGATCACTGTAGGTTACATCACAGTCGATCACTGTAGGTTAAATCACAGTCGACCACTGTAGGTAACATCACAATGATCACTGCGGCGAGTTAGCGCGGATGCTTATCACATTCGATCACTGTAGGTGACATAATCTATCACTGTAGGTTACATCACAGTCGATCACTGTAGGTTACATCACAGTCGATCACTGTAGGTTACATCACAGTCGATCACTGTAGGTTAAACACAATCGACCATTAGAGGTCAAATCAAAGTCGATCACTGTAGGTCAAATCACAGTAACTCACGATAGATTACGGTGTAGCGAACCTCACACATATACAGGAACGTAGGTCGCTTATATAAGGGTATGTTGGCAGCATCAGTGCAGGAAGATATTGGAGGGACACACCCTTGTGTTGTCACGGTGTGAGTATTCTCCCTTACGAGGAGGCGCTGGGGCCCTGCTGGTAATCACCTGTCAACCGCTTGAGCTTTGATCAGGTGACTGATTTCACCCGAGCAACACAGCCCCCCCAAGCCCGCCCTGCTGGGTGGCTGACGGAGGAGGAGCTGGTGCTCTTGCTGCTACTGCTGCCACTGCTGCTTCCGCAGTAGCTGTGGTGGAGCGGGCTCCTCCTCAGGACATTTAGGATTCCTGCATGTGTTTGTTTTTGGTCGAGTAAAGAGGGAAGTTCATTCTGATAGCGAGACTTAAATCAGACGCTTTACGCACACCGTGCATCATTAAAGTCTTATTGCATTATTCTTCCGTAGATATTACTGCAAAAACTACGTTGATATCAATCCAAGGTACTCCTACCCTAATTCTATTTATCTCTTAGACCTGAGTTATACAGGTGAGTGTTTATGAGCAGTCATGGATGGCCACAGGAAGTTCTTATAATGAAATGTTGCTCAGTTCAGATGGCAAATGGTAAACAGAAGCTGACAGGTACAAAGATATACGATGACACTGGTTTGGCTGGGTGAGCAGTGCCTACGATGCATTGTTTTTCTTTAGATAAGTTCCTGGAGATATTCTGATCAAGTACAGCAGCTGGATAAAGTGAAGACATGTGAAAATGGCTGGAAAAATGGCCTGGATTAGGTTTGGGCGGCGGGAAATAGGGAGTTGCCGCCGAAGTCGACAACATTTCAGCCATAACGGAAAATCTTTTCCAGGCACCACGTCTGGTGAAATTTTGGGGTGCCGCCTCCCGGATCCTCCCTGCCCGCACCATTGTCCCCGCGTCAGCGAACCCCTGGCAAGCCTGCCATATAGAGGGAAAGAAATACGTAGGACTTCCTCAAGGATGGGACATCCTCAGGGTGGGACTCCCCCTCAGGGTGGGATCAGGGTGGGATTCCCTCAGGGGGGGTGATTCACTAAGGGTTATCCAGAAGGCTATCCGAGTGAGACATCTACGATGCTGAGTGATGGAACCTATGATGACCGAGGAGAGGAAGTCAATGACGATCTATAGATGCTGTAAATGGTGATTGATACAGTCGATCATGGAGCTCCCACTGTAGGTGTTATATACGACCCTTGCGACACTGTGGGTGATACAAGCGACCCTTGGGACACTGTGGGTGATACAGGCGACCCTTGGGACACTGTGGGTGATACAGGCGACCGTGGGACACTGTGGGTGACACAGGCGACCGTGGGACACTGTGGGTGATACAGGCGACCGTGGGACACTGTGGGTAATACAGCTTGGGAGTATACGAGTCCCGACGCTTGACCATGTGTAACGGTTTGCTCCTCGTGTGTGGCGGAGCAACAGGCCTCAGCTCCCCATCAACACTGATGTACACGCCAATGGCCAGGATTTGCGGCGCCCCTGATAATGTGATTCCATCTTTTCAACATATATCATCCTCCAAACACACACACACACACACACACACACACACACACACACACACACACATAGGATTATGAAAATATGTAGACCTTTCCGTCACACAACCGATCGCCGCGAGAAATTTATTCTTGCGTAAGTGATCGAACGCGTCAGGAAGGAGGCCCTTCAGCGCTTTCGTCTCTCAAAGGACCAGAGGCAGAGAGGGGGGATGGTAATGACACGAAGCAACGGTCCTGTGTGCGTCAGGTGCTGAGAACCTGTGTCCTCACAGATGACCACGCGCCAGCTTGTTCTCTCTAGTTTGACATCTCTCTCTGAGGTACGTGTCTCACGTCAGACAAGCAGGGAAGCTCAATTTGCATCCATTAAGACCGCCAGCTTCCCTGTATCGCTTGTAAAACAGGAAGACAGTGCCACAAGAGGTCAGTCAGGTCACACGATGGACTTACTGACCTTACACATCAGGGATCAGGAATGTGGACTCCAACCCTGCAAATAATGATTTCCCCAAACAGATACCTGGAGAATATTTCGCAGTGGTAAAATACCGTCTTCTTTTCCCACTGTGAATTACCGCCAAGTGTCTCCCGTCCAATAAACCACACTGGATGTGACTGAAGCTGTGGTTATGGTGGAATGATATATTTCTTTCTTGAGGATCGATCATATGGCGATACTCGCATGGCACTGACTTTGGGTGACTCCAATTACTCTTGTACTTACCTGACGGAAGAGAGATACACACCAGCTGTGGCTTCAATACCGCGCACGTACAAATGTCAAACACCGGATTCACACTTTCACAACAGTCACTGCAGCTCTCGCTTTTGCTTGGATGGGTTATCTGTATTGCCAATATCCCGCTGCAGAGCTGTGCAATAACTTGCCACCCTGCTTATGTGTGCACGTTCTCTGCTGACTTTCTTTCCTATATCAACCGTGTTCCACAATAAGCCCCTGGAACCAGTATGATGCCTCCTGTAGTTAGTTTTCTTTTCCTGGAAGAAATGTCAAGAAAACGAGTCTTTAGCTCCCGGAATACAAGAATTGTTGCCCTTTGAAGTCCCTTAATTTGTGTGCGTAACCTCTAGCAATCGCTTTTCACCCTCCATCAAATGATATGAAACTACAAACTTTTCTTGCTTGATAAGCCTTGTTAACAGGGCCTGATCACAGACAGCCATAGTGATATCTGGTCTCTCCCCCAAGGGAAAAATGTAAACACGTCCTTAGAAAGCCCCAATGCGTGGTCGGAGCTCACCTCCAGGTTTGAGTCTCGCCAGTGTGATGTACATGCATAAAGTAGCCCAACAGAAAGCCATTTAACTATGTACACAATACGTAGTCCAGGGGCGGCGCTCCAGGCTGGGACTCACGAACAGATTCTCCCAATTAGCAGCTCTGCCGGACAGCCTTACATGTGAGGGCACCATAAAGCGATTAGAATGGGTTCCAGCCGCTGACACCTGCAGCTCCGACGCTCGTAGATATGATAGGTGGGGGATACAGGACGTGGAGTTCGCTGTTCCTTGCATCAGTAATTCTAAGTCATTAGTAACAATGGATGAAAGACAAGAAAATGATAGCCTGAAGTATATATATATATATATATATATATATATATATATATATATATATATATATATATATATATATATATATATATATATATATATATACATGAAGATGGATGAATATAAGTATAAACTCAGGCATGTGCCATTCCACACGCGTGGCCTCCGATGTATTCTGTAAGATCAAGGGAAAAAGATGGTGTCTTGAAGTCTTCTTGAGGACTACATACAGCGGGTCAGGCTGCAGGAAAACTCAAATGATAGTGAGGGCCAGATATCCATGGTGGGTTGCACCCCAGTGTTCAGTGTATGTCTGGATTACAACCCATTTGAAAATAATCTTTTATATTTGGTCTCACACAGACAGTAGCTAAAAAGAATGAAAAGAAAGATTATTTCTGTATTTTCCTGTTTTTCGTTTTTTGAGCTGGATATAAGCTACTGCTGGAGACCCTGGGATGGTCATCACGCAAGACCCTTTCATCCTGCCACCAAAAAATGCAAATCCATTGCTCGGGAAACCATTCTGAATTTTAATGTGTGGGATATGGCAATCCAGTCAGCTCCAGGACAGCCGACTGGCAGAGAATTTTCATTAAAAGACGAGACGACTCGCACTCAGGATTTGTTTATGGATGGGGTTGTAAGGGAGGTAAATGCAAGAGTCCTGGAAAGAGGGGCAAGTATGAAGTCTGTTGGGGATGAGAGAGCTTGGGAAGTGAGTCAGTTGTTGTTCGCTGATGATACAGCGCTGGTGGCTGATTCATGTGAGAAACTGCAGAAGCTGGTGACTGAGTTTGGTAAAGTGTGTGGAAGAAGAAAGTTGAGAGTAAATGTGAATAAGAGCAAGGTTATTAGGTACAGTAGGGGTGAGGGTCAAGTCAATTGGGAGGTGAGTTTGAATGGAGAAAAACTGGAGGAAGTGAAGTGTTTTAGATATCTGGGAGTGGATCTGTCAGCGGATGGAACCATGGAAGCGGAAGTGGATCATAGGGTGGGGGAGGGGGCGAAAATTTTGGGAGCCTTGAAAAATGTGTGGAAGTCGAGAACATTATCTCGGAAAGCAAAAATGGGTATGTTTGAGGGAATAGTGGTTCCAACAATGTTGTATGGTTGCGAGGCGTGGGCTATGGATAGAGATGTGCGCAGGAGGATGGATGTGCTGGAAATGAGATGTTTGAGGACAATGTGTGGTGTGAGGTGGTTTGATCGAGTAAGTAACGTAAGGGTAAGAGAGATGTGTGGAAATAAAAAGAGCGTGGTTGAGAGAGCAGAAGAGGGTGTTTTGAAATGGTTTGGGCACATGGAGAGAATGAGTGAGGAGAGATTGACCAAGAGGATATATGTGTCGGAGGTGGAGGGAACGAGGAGAAGAGGGAGACCAAATTGGAGGTGGAAAGATGGAGTGAAAAAGATTTTGTGTGATCGGGGCCTGAACATGCAGGAGGGTGAAAGGAGGGCAAGAAATAGAGTGAATTGGAGTCATGTGGTATACAGGGGTTGACGTGCTGTCAGTGGATTGAAGCAAGGCATGTGAAGCGTCTGGGGTAAACCATGGAAAGCTGTGTAGGTATGTATATTTGCGTGTGTGGACGTGTGTATGTACATGTGTATGGGGGGGGGGGGGGGTTGGGCCATTTCTTTCGTCTGTTTCCTTGCGCTACCTCGCAAACGCGGGAGACAGCGACAAAGTATAAAAAAAAAAAAAAAAAAAAAAAAAAAAAAAAATATATATATATATATATATATATATATATATATATATATATATATATATATATATATATATATATATATATATATATATATCGCAATATCACTCAATATCAGAGTCAAAGTGACGTTTTGATACAAAATGTCACAAGTATGACTCAACAAAAGAATACCAGCTTTAGGTTTCCATCAAAAATCTATAAAAAAGTAAAAAAAAAAAAAATCCAGGTGGCGAATTTTTTGTGATATTTTCGTCAAATATCACAAGACCATCGAGGGTAAATGTTTGTGTTTTGATTAAGGCCGCGGGTCAGGTGGCGGAGATGATCACTCTGGTCTCCTGCAGTAGGTCAGGACTGTGGTTTCGGTGCATTACACATGACAGCTCGAAAATGGATGGAGGCAACTACAGCCTTTCTTCGTCTAACTCTGGCGCTACCTCGCTACCGCGGGAAGCGGCGAACGACAATTGAATATATATATATCTATATCTATATCTATATCTATCTATCTATCTATATATATATATATATATATATATATATATATATATATATATATATATATATATATATCAAATGTCAACGATGGATGATATATAATGTTCATCAGAACTGTTCGTCCCTCACGCCGAAACGCAATATTGCAGGGTCATTATAAGTGTTGAAAAAAATTTGCTTTTTAATCTGAGTTGAAAAGTGGAAATAATTTGATCCGGCAGAGATCTGATCATCGAGTGTTTTATCAAATGATTTTTTTTTTTCGGAATATAAATTTGCATGTTCAGGTATAATTTCTTTGCTCTCTTATGATGTGTATCTTTTTGGACATGATTTCATTAAATATAGCTTTGCTCTGAGCTAAACTATTGAATTTGGATCTACATTGAAAAATATCAACTGAGGTGAGAACATGACTATGATAGAAAATTACATACGGATATATCGTTGAGATTACATATATATTAAACTATCCAAATCTACGGCCTTTATATTAACCTTCCTTTCAATTAGCGAACAAGAATACAGTGTTGAGAGAGTCTGATGGTCACTTACACTCTACGTTGTCAACTGTCACGTATGTCTGGATTCTCGTCTTACAAATACATTTCTTCCCCAAAAAAGGTTTTCGTCTGGTGATGAAGCTAAGGACCCAACAGGTTAATATTCACACCATCACAATGGTAGGCGGTACAAGCAGCATATGTGGTTGAAACACAGACGTCGTAGGAACTGAGGCTTCCGATTCCCTCTACCACGGTCCTTTACTGTTGTGTTTGCATCCCATTCAAGCAGCGCTGCACTCCATGTCACCCCACACCACCTGCAGCTCTCCAGGCCTGAGCTGCTGTGTGTTGGGGGCGGCGAGACTGGATCGACTGCAGTTCCTGGAAGCTGGCGTACCAAAGGATTGGCGAGATCGATAAATCCATGTCCGACTACACTCGGTTTGTTTACGTAGCGTCGAACGATGCTACCTGTTCGGATGTCTCGGGATTAGATATGTTTATATTATGTGACGTGTTGGGTGAAGAAATGGTGAAGAAAACAGATTGAGAAGCAGCACTGAATATCATGAACGTCCGCTGACCTCACAGTGTAATACTGACAATGTTTTTTTAAAACTTGGATTCCCTCTACACTGATCTGTTTGGCAGTCATATGAGTTGACGTCAATCTAAGGGACTCGAAGCTTGTAATGATCCATCATGTCATGCTAAGTTTAGCATAGTTTTGATACTTTTTTTTTCTAACTGAGAGCAGAGAAGGGAAGGAGAGTAACTAGGAATGGCATTACTCTGGGTCACTGGCTGTGGAAAGCAGAAAAGGAGGTAGCAGAAGACAGGTATGCAAGTAGTACTACTTGCCAAGGAGCAGTGACTGGGTGGCATCATCCAAGTAAGCGTGATCAATACTAGTTAGGTACTAGTAGGTAGGAAGCGGCACCCTGGTGACGGCGGATAACTAGTACTACTTGTTTAGTCGCAAAAAGTATATAGTAATGCCAGGTCTCACCAAGTAGTTACTCACTAGTCAAGCAACAGCATGCGAGTTATAGGCGTTCCTGGTGAAATGGTTCTCGGCTGCTCTTAAAAATTGAGGAGCTGACATCAGGTAGAGAAAAGCAAGACAACGGTATGAAGATATCACTACGTGACAGTGATTACAGCAGGAACAGCACATATGACTAGGTTCTCCTCGACTCGCTGTTACTGCCAGGAGTGCTCAGCTGCCTGGGTCTTCTCCTCGAGGGTCCTCGACACAAAGGCGTTCACAGTGGTAAACAAGCAGCCACACTGCCTCCCTCAGTGGAACCCAAGAACCTCCTGTTTGCCAGCCCGAGGCACCGGCTGCAGGAGCATCCGTGAAAACATCGCCTTCAGAGAATTTTTACTCATTTCATGATAAAAATAAAATACATTAAGCCTTTGTAAGAGGTTTTAAATGGTTGTACCTCCTTGCATATATATGTATGTGGTTGTGGTTGTGATCTTGACGTGGACAGCCAAGCTAAGAGACTGGCTAGATGACACTCTGAATGCCACCGAAAGAACTGCTATAAACAGAGTGTCAACTAGAAATGTTATGATTCTAAGTACTAGGGAGGGGAGTGATGAGACCTCGATATTTGCAAGAGCATTAATCATTCACAACTTATCCATGGTATGCATCCGTTATCTATATTCAATCTTCTGATATCATGTATGTCACCACCCGATGTCATATGGCGGCTCCGCTCCGAGAGCTGTCACCAGACTCTTCAGTTAGCGAGTGTTCGGAACCCCGAAGCCGGTATTCGAAGCACTTTCCACAAAAGTTGCCGTCATTGTTTCTACTTTAAGGGAAGACTTGCTAAGTGCATTCACTGACTTAAACTTCAACCGAACAGAAAAAAAGAAACATAAGAATTTGATATCACATAAAGAAAATAAGAAATTGGGAGCAAAACTGAGAAGTGAGGAACAACAAATGTGAGGTGGGAAGAGAAGAGAGGTTGACGATATGAGTAGCGGATCAAAACAAGCGGACGGGCGGTCCTGGGCTACGTCTGTGGCTGAGGAAGACCATCACGATCTGTGTCTTGTACCTTTCTCAGTACATCGTCTCTATGGGCGACCAACGCTTACAATGCTCCTCACGACACATCACCTGTGACTGAACTAAAATCAGATCATCTAATCGTAGGAATAAGCTAAAAAGAATTGAAACAACATGGATAATGATAAACCCCAGGTAAAGAGACCTTCAGAGAACCTCAGGTACTAAACAGACTGAGTAATTAATCCTCGTCATTAAGTTTGAAATACCTTAAGAGTAGAGAAAGATGAGAACAAATATGTGTATGTATTTAATAAACACCGTTTTCTAAAAGAGGCATCAACCCCTCTAAAAAATAGTACACCTACTTTGTAATGCACTGATTAATTAACACCTAAGAGTTCAGGGGAAGGTTTTAAAAAGCAAAAGACCCAAAATGACGTTTAAAAAAGATAAAATTCTTGCATCGTTTTCTTCCCTATATCTTCTTAGCATTGGGACAAATGTTGCGCTAAGGTTCTTCATGTGGGGAAAACCTAACGTTACAACAGTTATAAGAAGTAACTGAAAATGGAACCAATCAAATTATGGTCGAAAGAGAACGGGGAACTTGGAGTTACAACATAGAAAACCCAGGTCTTTCGCTCGCCAGGGTTACAAAACCCGATTACCTGGGCGTCTCACTCTGAAACCATGTCGCACCCACTCGAGACCCTCCAAATGCCTGGGTACACACCCTCCCATACAGCTCGGGGTGGAGGAGAAGACCCGAGACTCGCATCTTAGACTCGCAGTCTCCATCGTCAACAAGCAGATCTACGACCATACGATCAAGGACACCGGGACATTTTCTTGCCTTCTGCTCTTCTCTGTAAGAAAAGATTGTGTGTCCACGATAACCAGTTTATAGCCCTTTTCTCATTATTTTTTGCTCCGCGTTTTGATAGTTGTCTGCTGGTTCCTCCCTCAAGCTCTGGCCTGAAAAACGCAGAACCCATATAGTATGTTTGTCTGTCGGCGTCGCTTGCTCCCTCCGACGTTGGTATGTGCCAAGCTCCTCAGTTCTGTTGCTTCTTCGCCACTAGCGAGATAAGGTATGAGCCATTAACCTCAAGAGATTTCTTTACGGTGTGAATCTTGTTGCATAGCTTTCAAAGCGTCATTTACGTCTTACATACTGTAATATATATATATATATATATATATATATATATATATATATATATATATATATATATATATATATATATATATATATACAGAGAGAGAGAGAGAGAGAGAGAGAGAGAGAGAGAGAGAGAGAGAGAGAGAGAGAGAGAGAGAGAGAGAGAGAGAGAGAGAGAGAGAGAGAGAGAGAGAGTGGTGGTGAGTAGAGTGACGGTAAGACAGCCCTCGAGATAACAGGAGAGGAGTCGAAGTGGCTGAAGAGGTGGAGAGAAAGGGGTCGCCCTGCGAGCAGTGAGAGGGAGGGAAGGGGGTGTCAGGAAGGGATGACGAGTGAGGGGTGGCGTGTGAGCTGCACCGACTTGAGGGATGAGGGAGGGGAGGTCGAGGGAGGGGAGACAGTAGAAGTGCAACTGTAGCGAGGATGGAACTTGGCAAGGGCCGTCCTCACCACATACCTGCACCTGACACCGGATATAGTGACCAGCTTTCCATTACCGCAAGGCGCGGGGCCCCGAGCACCAGCAGCAACGACAGCAGCAGCAGCGACAGCGACAGCAGTCGCTCTTGATGGTCATCGTGCACACATGGTACCTCCGAGGAACACGACGCACGACACCAGGGTAGAAATATCAAGAAATACAGACCAGAGGTAAGGAAGAAGATGCTTCGATAACGAAGGAGGAGAGTTACCACATGGTATGCTGGGGTGAGATTAAAGTCTCGCGTGACTGTTCAGCTTGAGTTAACATTGAAATAAACGGATGACTAGCGTTCCTACCCGAGCTAAGGCCATGTGGCAAACATTATCTATTTATAATCACACAGGCACCGTCGCATCCTTTGTTGCTCATGAACAACTTGCAGACAGACGTCCGACAGATCGCAGGCAGATGTACGACCGATCGCAGGCGGGGATCCGACAGATCGCACTCACAGGTCCGACAGATCGCAGGCAGAGGTTCGACAGATCGCAGGCAAAGATACGACAGATCGCAGGCAGGGGTCCGACAGATCGCACTCACAGGTCCGACAGATCGCAGGCAGAGGTCCAACATATCGGAAGCAGAGGTCCGACAGATTGCAAACAGTCATAGCAACGAGGACAATCCGGTTGTCAGACTCATAAGCTTGAAGCTGAGAAGTACTTTAGCTATTGTTTAACTTCGAGCGCCTGCTGCAGATGCTGTAGCTACTGCTGTTGCTACATTGGCCTTTATATACCGCTGCTGTAGACGTTAGGCTCGGGTGAGGAAGCTGCTCATGTCATTGTTACATGGAACGAGTTACCGTAAGACAGTAAAATGATAATAATAAAAAAACTTTTAACTTTCCTGATGAGAGGAAACTGAAAACGAGCTTTCCGGAAAATGGGCTTTTGGTTTTCACTCACTCGGTCCAACTTTATGAAATGAGAGAGAGAGAGAGAGAGAGAGAGAGAGAGAGAGAGAGAGAGAGAGAGAGAGAGAGAGAGAGAGAGAGAGAGAGAGAGAGAGAGAGAGAATCACAAATATTCCAGAAGAAATTTACTAATATTCTATCTGCAAATCAGTAGGCCACACATGAGACAGTGAATGAAGTCTGTGAATGATTAGAACAGGTATCAGAGGACAAGGTGTTAGGAAAAAAAAGGTGAGCAGACATCAGAGAACAGGTGTTAAGACAGGTGAAGTGTGCAGTAATTAGAGTGAGTGAAGTGTGTGTTGTTTGCTGTGAAGGTCGTCCCTCATGAATGAGTGTCGTTCCTCATACTGATATACGGTGGAGACACCACAGACGTCAGCAAGTGTAAGGTGTGCCAATGGCTAATGCAGCGACTCGAGTTGATTTGAGATTTTGCATCTTGGTGATAAACTAATCACATAGCTGACTGAGAGCTTCAAATGTCTAAAAAAAAAAAAACAAATTCATTCCACAGAAATAGTAGAGCGAATCTTAAAAGCTATACGCATAAAGCAAGAGACCATTACGCTAACTCACTCCTGTCTGGGACTCTAGCTGGCATCTGGGAGAAATAAAGAGAGATGGCACCCACCAGATTACAAAACCAAGCCTGGGGAGAGCCCACATTAGCCACTGCTTCTGCTACCGTTGCTGCTGCTGCTGCTGCTGCTACCGCTGCTGCTGGTGCTGGTGCTGGTGCAGCTGTTGCTGCTGCTGCCTTTATTACTGTTGCTGGAGGAGGAGCTGCTACCGTAATATCGATATCATGCCGGGGGGATGAGGGGATGTCTGCCGGAATATTGTGTTACTGGTCGAAGCGAGCGAGCTGTTGTGTGGAGGTAGTGGACCCGGGACTCTCCTGCTCTTGTTTCTGCTTCATCCACACCATCCTCATGGACGATACGGACGTGGTGTCCAGCTCAGAGGACAGTGTCTCTTGGGGAAGAGATGATAGGTCTGAGGTGGTGTATTTTGACAGAGCGAAAATGAATCTATGATACTGTTAGGTTAATGAGACTTGAAGCAGAAATGACCCAGTTTTAGAAAGAGTATGAAAGAAAGTTAATTCAAAAAGGGTCACACTCAAGTGACTAAAGAAGGAGAAAGCGGAGACGAAGTAATTTCAAAGAGAGAGACCCTAAAGAGAAACTTAACATTATCAGTAACTTAACTGAAGGAGCTGGGCAGAACGGGGGGCCGCTTTGATGTGCATATGCGGAGGAGGATGAAAGTCATAGGCAGTAAGACCAAAGGTCTTTGTGTTTGGAGGAGAATCGCAATGTGACAACAACTGGTAAGACGGAGAGAGAGAGAGAGAGAGAGAGAGAGAGAGAGAGAGAGAGAGAGAGAGAGAGAGAGAGAGAGAGAGAGAGAGAGAGAGAGAGAGAGAGAGAGAGAGAGAGAGAGAGAAGAGCCCTTTCAGAGAGTGTGTGTGAGTTATGAGGGATGTGCGAATGGGAAGTGTTTATTTTCTTTCTTTTTTTTTCAAGATTCCAGACCGTGAGTAGCATGAGTGACCTCGTCCCTGTATACTACCGACCATCCCCAACAACATATTTAGAAGCCTCAGCTTGATGTACCTGCCTCGCCATCCACCTCGTCCTCTACCTCCGTCTTCCCACCCTCACCATCAGACAGGAAGAATCTGACTTAAAAAAATGAAAAAAAAAAAAAACACGTGAAAGAAAACGCGTTTGAGACGAGTATGTGAACTCATAACACCTTGTACTTCTAATAGGTTCACATAGAAAGACAGTACACTAAGTGGAGCAGATTAACGCACTGATTTGAAGGGAGAAAGGGTGGGAGAAAGCCACTGGTGAAACCATATTCAGTGGTAGAAACTAAACTGAAGAAGCACTGGGAAAAAATAGAACAGTAACTATCGTAAGTGAAATCTCAATAACCCAGAAATAACCTACAGTCACGGGAATCCAAGACCCGCGCCAGAAGACACGGGACGCAGCTAAAACTGATGGTAGACATCTGCTAGGAGGGAGAGAGAGAGAGAGACCTGGCACGTGTGGCTTCTTCTCTATCGACAGCTTTCACCGAATTAAGAGCATTCAACAAGGTTCTTGACCCTTCTCGCAAGGTGTTCTGGTACTCAAGACAATGAAACAATCCCCGACAATGCGAAGAAAAATAAGTGGATTAAGGGTCATGTATTGTTTCGTAGTGAAGACCTCTTTCGGTAAAACTTTTGGCACTCGACAGCCTCAAATGAGAGTGCCTGGAGGTGGAGTGGTCAGTAACCTGCCTCATCCAGGCCAGGAGGAGTCGATCAGTGACCCCCACACAACCCACGCCAGCGAGGCGGGCGACACTGTCCAAGAAAGTCTGCTCAAGTAAATTCGTCCCAGCGGTATTCCTACTTGTGCAGTCACTGCGTAGCTTCCCTCCCGCCGTGCCTTCCTTTCTTCCCCCAAGGACGACCCTGAACCTGTCACCTTACCTGTGGTATAGCCATCCACGACATGGCCGACCTCCTCATTGGACGATTCGTATACCAAACGGAAGCCATTATACCCTATTTTCCTTTTTTTCTGCAACCGCCGTTACTCGACCTTTCTTTCCACTTAGGCAATCAGTACTTTATCTTTGGCAATATCATTAAGCCAGCCTCTAATTGTCCCTTAAGGATTACGTTGTTACAATCGCAGTTTAATGTTTTGTGCAGTTTTGAGCCTGCATCATAGTCATTATCTAAGCTGCCGATCAAAGATAGCATCTGCTATTTTCCCAGGCGACTTGCTAAAGTAACCCTATTTAAAGCTGCAGTGTATATGATTTGTCAGTGTATGGACCAGATAGCCATATCTAGCCCTAGTATCTATAGTTTGTCAACGTACGGCCAAGGTGTCTTATTTTCATTTATGTGACTAGACTCTGTACGACCATAATAACTGGATCGTCTATGTTCATTCAGATGGACTATCAAGATGTGTTGTGGCACTACATCATTAACGTTAGAATCAAGATCAGCGGAGGAGTTGAATTCAGTCTCTTTTCTTCTCTTTAAGGTTTCGTGTCATTACAATAGGTTTTCTGCAATGTTAGGCAGTAGAAACGAAATGGAAGATCTTAGACGAAGTCTTGCACATACTAAATACGCCCCCAGCCTATCTAGGATGGCAGTTGTTTGGTAGTTGGGGAATAGTATGTGTACTTAGGGTATGTGTGAGAGGATTGTTGCCATAGGCAGCGTGGATATGAGGGCCAAGAACCACCACGACCCTTACACACAACCCCAGGAACAGTGATGATTTCTCGAGATAGGAAGCGTATCAAGAGTTTTGTAGGCGGACTCCTACTGACCCATAGTGATTACTTTCATACCCTTTGTCGTATACGCTTTACAGACACACCTTCCGTTCTTCTTCATGTAGTTCTCCACAACCTGCTCACGGACTAAGGTTTGGTTTACATACCCGAGAGGCTGTTCACCTTCAGCCAGACTGTATCATCGTCAGCGGACGGGAGTGAGGATAGACTCGTCGAAGAACTTCTCACTTCGAGAGAGTTCATAACTTCTTTGCTATTTACAGCAGCGCAGCCTTGAAGGGGCTATAGGTATATATTACACCTTCCACACGAAATCGTAACACGGCTAGTTACCTACGTCTCCATCCATCCCATGGCCATGGCAGACAAGGCGCCTAGAACACACCCGACCAACACAGCATTCACTCCTCCGATACTTGCCAGAACATTTGGCTCACCCAACCTGCACAACTCCCTCTCAGTCTCCGTTTCCCTCGTGCTGTCAGCCTCTGCTGTATCGTAGATCTTCTCGAGAATCTTACAAATCACCTCACCATCTTAACACGTCCTTCGGTATTAGATCTTTTTAACGACTACCTTCAACCACTTGTCATGAGGATGTTTCAGTCTTTATTGATATTTTGTAAATCAAGAATAAAACTATTCTTTGGTTATAGTCAATGGAGGCTACTACGTAAGTAATATAAATTCAGCAACCCAGAAAGCACTACAAAGAAGAGAGGCTTGTGACTCGTGTGAACTTTTCTCTTTTCATGTAATTCATTTTGCAGCGAGTTACGGAGTCTTAACAAAATTTAGTAAGGGAAAAAAAGATATTTTAGGAAGTTAGGGGACGAAGACATCACTCCAGAAATAAGAGGAAAAAATGTACATGGAACAGAAGGTCAGGAATAGCTCGACCCAAAGAAATTATCTATCCAGCTCGTACACTTATGTAGCTCTGAAGTCTAGAAATGTTATGGGTTATGCAGATCCTACTGGCTTTCTTCCGTTATTTCTTAGGATGTAATGATTATAAAGACATCACCTGTACGTTTATAGACGATTTCCCTGAATGTATCATATTCTATGTTAGCAAGAGAGAAGGATTCATCGCGATGATATTCCCAGGACGTGTGACGAAGTGAGTTAGATCCACAGCACCACCTCGGGATGATCGTCTTGTTTACATGTACAGTCACGCGGGGGTTCACCAAGACATTAAATATAGAGTTTGGCTCATCGTGCAGTGCACGTTTATGCTCACTATGAACGCTCAGCTGGACGATGGAGTCGAGGGAGTGCCAGGTGGTCTCCCTGAGGGAAGGATTATAATAGCTATTTACATGTTCTGGGTTAATGACCAACCAGCCCAGCAGCAGTGGCTTGCGTGTACAAGTTATCAACATGGGAGTACAAGGGAAAGGTGGATACCAGAAGACCTGATGGTCTGGGACCTCACGGATCATTCAGATGTGAAGATCAGATCGACTTGCTGGTGCTAAAGAAGGACAGTGACCTCCTCTTGACGAGGGTTTCACCATGGCACGAAAAATGATTTCCATAAGTTTGCAAAAGTTATCATGAGAGTCAGTCGAGTTATTATTAAAGCACTCTCAGCTGCCAGCCTATAAAAAACGGACTCTGGGGATCTTCTGGTGAATATGTTCCTAATTCCTCATGTGTGGAACCCATATACTAACATTCCTCAGGTGCTGAGGTCATACACTATCAGTCTTCATGTGTCGACTGCACATACTACCAGCATAAAGCAGACATATCGCCACCCCTCATCTAAGAATGCATTCATCCTGTGTATCTAAGGAAATATCTGTATGAATCTGGTTCGGAATCACTCCACTGGTCTTTGAAAAATCGCATGACAGACAAATCGATAAGAGACAGACATATGGAAGGGGACGCTTTTCAATATTTCCAGCCTCCATTCAAACCTCTATACTAGCTGGACAGTCATGGGGTTCAGGTGTAACACTGCGTCGGGATCCGTTAAAGACACGGGTTAGCTGTCAGATACGACAAACAAGAGAGGGTCGAGCTCCATAAAAAAAGAAAACGAATCGTACCAGTCGAGCAGGACAATATAAAAAAAGGTGTCGGATCCCACAAACAAGAAAACAAAAACAAATGAATGTCATCACAAACAAAACACAGTTCAACAGGATCTTTCTTGGTTTCAAAAAGACGAAACATAAACAATTTAGACAGACACACAAATGAGTGCCCATTGATTGCCTAGTCCTTAAGTAACCTCACTCCCTAGGACCGTTTGTGTAGCTAAACCTCACATACGTCAATTAAACCTCAAACACGTCACACTTTCCCTACTACGCCACAGTAATCAGACCTTGCTAAAGAAACGAGACAAAGGATACCAGGCGAAACCCTTATGACCGCGAGAGGATTAACCCCTCATGGGGTACAAAGAAATTTACGCCTGTATTATCACCACACGAAACGCAGAACCATTATATCCATAAGGGGGATGAGGGAAGGGTAGTGGCAAATGCTCACGAATAAACAAGAACCCATTCAGACGTGCTCCAAGACAACTTAAAGTTGATATAAATCCATATATATATATATATATATATATATATATATATATATATATATATATATATATATATATATATATATATATATATATATATATATATGCTCGAAACACTGTCTCGTTAAGCTTCACGAGACAGTGTGTGAAATATTAACGCGTTACTGAAGAAGAAAAACTGTAAGTGGAGGCCATTCGAACAAGGATATTCCAATCTGGCTTGCGTAAACTCTGGGGTCAAAACAGACTTAAATGCAAAATATTGTTTGCAATATTAGGATCAATAATGGTGATGTTCAGAAGTACTAGTGTGTCCTTGACTTAGAAGGATGTTGGACAATAGATGACAATGTAGATGTACAGATGTCCCTGTTTTTGGCCAGAGTTACACAGAGATATATGAATACACAAGACCATATAGACCCCAAGGTCAGAACAAAGTGGTCTAACAATATAGACGAACAGATTTCTCTATATCATACAACAGATGGCAATATACATGAACAGATATCTGTGTTTAATATATTCAAGATAACCTTTCAATTCCAGGACGTTGATTATCAATATAATCCATAAGGCCACTAACCACCAAATCATAATTTAGAAAAAAACTTTTTGTCTACATCTGTTTTCTTTGCCTAATGGGAGGCTGACAGACCTTATGTAATGACGAAGAAAAATGCTGTCAAGTAGAAATGAGGCGAATGAGGGTAATGGTGAGTACTGTCCACTCAGGAAGCTTAATTTGATGAGGATAATTCTAAGATAGTGGCCGAGGCCACGGTGATATGAGAGAGAGAGAGAGAGAGAGAGAGAGAGAGAGAGAGAGAGAGAGAGAGAGAGAGAGAGAGAGAGAGAGAGAGAGAGAGAGAGAGAGAAGACCCAGAAGTAGCAGTTGATCCCTATGGTCGTACAGAAGACCTGTAGGTAGTATAGCTACAGTGTCAGATGCAACAGACGACAGTGGGCTACATGAGACGACGGGAGGAGGAGAAGGAGACACGTAGAGTGTTGGCAGGGAGGTGCGGGCCGGACCACAAGCCACGGGCAAGACGGTATATTGGGCTCTATTCCTCTGGCAGACGCGGCCAACAGGTGGAGACCCCCAGCCAAATTGCTGAACTTTTATTGGTTGAAGGAGTTTGTCGAGAGACGTAAATGTTCGCAGACGGTCGTTAGCGTCTGGAGCGGATTTTTCCTCTTGGCTTTATTAAATGAATTTCACAAAGAAATATATTATATTTAGCCTTGGAAAGATGATAATGGGACTATATATCATATATCTTTTCTGGCTATTGTCGTGGTTCCGCGGGGATTCCTCTGGACGAGCAGAGAGATATGTAGGTCAACCAGTTTAACTGCCAATAACATATTGCCAAAAATTAGCGTTCGAATTGTTCCTTCCAGGGTTCGACCCGCGACAGCAATTGCTT